>NW_022263158.1:0-77357 GCF_002021735.2 Oncorhynchus kisutch
TATAGTGGTGTACTGATTGTAACGGCCTCTTCTTCGTCTGCGCTTCCGTACGAACCAGCGGGGAGAGCCGTAATTACGCTGTTCTAGATATCTTCACTCTGAATAAACTGTAGCTTGTCATACAATTTACCACCTTGTCTGAATCGATCCTTGACCGACTCGTCCGTCTACATATCCAATTACTAACAGAAATGGTAGCAGAGTATAGTTTACTAACGATCCAGTCGAAGTGAGTTGATTTGGGTGTGGAGAAGGCGAGTTGGGGAAAGTACGATTCATTAAATAAATAAGAAAGACGGGTGAAGACTTTCGGGGGAGGGCAACAATTCTGCTCAACTCGGAAAACTGATTTCAAGGTGCACCATAAAAAATAAGGTAAGCAAAAGCCTGTTAAATCAAACTTTGCAATATTGTCGAATAGTCTGTCCAAATTTTTATCAGTTTTCCGAGTAAGTATGAATTCTTGTGTAAATTTATAATTTGCTGACGAGTCGAAATAACAGTGTACGTGAACATATGTAGTAACGAACCGGCGACGGCCGGTGTGATTTAAATCATTGATGAGATATCAGTAAGGGGATAGCTAATTACTATTCATTAAATCTGGCGCCGAGGGGACAAATTGTAATTTGGGACCCGTGACCCGGTCAGCACAGTCTGCTAGCTTTCAATGATGAGTGATCACTGTTTTGTCTTTGATAGTTCCGATAGGGGTCGGGAATAGAGATCAGTAGGGGATAGCTAATTACTATTCATTAATTCTGCAGCCGAGGGGACAAATTGTAATTTGGGACCCGTGACCCGGTGTGGTTCAGTCTGATAGAGATTCACCGATAGGGGTCGGACATGTGTAATAATTCTGATAGGGGTCAGCTCGATAGGGGATCAGGAATAGAGATCAGTAGGGGATAGCTAATTACTATTCTTCAAATCTGGCGCCGATGGGGATAAGTTGTAATTTTATCCTGTGGTCCGGTACGGCTCAGTCTGATAGAAATTCACTGATAAGGATCGGCTTTCAGGGGTCAGAGATATAACGTGCTGTTTTGTCTTGTTTTGTCTATTTGTAACTGTTTATGTTATGTTATGTTAAAATGCAATGTGGTTGTAATTGTTTCCATTAAGATTGTTGGTGGTTAGATAGAGGGAGAGAGAGAGAATTATAATAAGGGATATTGGATAAATCCGAACTTCTATATTGTACCTATGTACCTATGTTAATAGGTACATGTATAAATGTATAATCAGGAATGAAATGACTGATGTATAATTGAAATAATATCTGAATATAATATTTAAATATTGAGACTAAATAGTCGAATAGATCCCTTGGTTGTGCGCTCCACAAATGCTATACCAGCCCATGCGGTTTTTCTCAACCTGAATATACGAAGGAGAAGCTCTGAGATAAGGCAGAGCACGAGCAATAGTGTCTCTTCGAATACCTCGTGGGCATTAATCAACGTCGGGCGAAGTATATGCTAACTATATTCAGATAGAAGGAGAGAATTTCGATTAAAACTACGATTAAATTCCGATTGAATTAAATTAAATTACGTTTAAAGCAAATTCACAATGGCGAACCCCAATACTCCAAAGCTGAGGTTTAATGAGTTCCTAGAACAAAAAATTGAATATAGATCAGGGGGAAAGGAACGATGGACGCCTATAAAGAAAGTTTGGGAGGGATGGAAGTTAAGATGGACACAAGCAGGTTATCTAGGGGGGTGGCCGCCAACAGGGGCCCAGCTGAAAACAATGGAATGTGAGTTGAGAGGGACGTAGCAGGAGGCCAGAGACAAGGAAGTTGAAAGAAATAAAAGCCATGTATTTAAGAACCAAGGGACCAAACAGAGAATGAACAGAAGGCGGGGCCATTGCGTCTCCCACTGGTCTGCTTACTGGCGTAAATGAAGATTTGTAAGAATCAAATCCTGTGCATGAAACACGCTTGATATTCAGTCGGGGACTAATATCGATATGAATGAGGTCGGGGACAAAGCGAGTGTGGTACATGAGGTGTTTCAGTTGGAGCTGGAACCGGTGAGAATGTTGAAAAAGTCGCAGGCTTGCTGATGAGAGTTATATCATAGAATATTGAGGGGGGTGCATGACTGTTGGAAAGAGTGTTAAACTCTATTAACGCAAATTTCTTTTTGCGGATTTATATTATGAGGTTTGAACTATACTAATGTTGTAGAATTACATAATCAACATCTGAACATACTTACGTTAAACATTAATTGAGCCACTGAGTAATAGATAAGCTGTACACTAGGTACGGGGCGAAGGGTGTGGTCGATGTAAGACGGGAGTGGTGTTCTAACCAAATTATTTAGTTATTTTAATTCATTTATACAAGTACTTCCCGGGTATTGATTTTGGTTTGATTGTTCAGATAACATCATTGAAATTAAACAGGAGGTCAGGTATACTAACATTAGAATCTGTTTTCATTATGGAGAACTATGAAAGGCCCGCAGAGTAGATTGCAGGCTGAGGTTTTATGTTAAAGGGACAGTGCACATTTATCACAGTTGTGTGTGTGTCTGTCTAATGGCTGGGTATTTAAGAAGTATTTTTGGGAGAAAATTTGGAGAAACACGAATAAGACATGAAACATCGAGACAAATTATTTGAGTTTGAGGGGATTATCATAATTATTAGGTTTTGTTTTTGTAGTAAATGTTTGGGTTAAGGGGATTTCCATGTTCCCAGAGACATGATATTTTAAAGAGGCACGCTCACATATGGAACCTTTATAAGTTTATTTTATGAGTTTTAATTACACAAGCGATTTTTATTTTATTTTAAGGATAAAGGGTTCTTTAATATGTCTAATATGGTATGGAACACGAATGTGGGGGGATGGTGTAACCCGTGACCGGATTTCATGGCTCTCTCGGGTGGTCTGATCAGCCACAAGGGGGTGCCATTTGAATAATACATTTGTGGTCATGGGTAATACTGTTTAAAAAAATAAAAAATAAAATAGATATTTTTTTGAAATTAATTTTTTTAAGGTAACTTAATTATAGTGGAGTTTACTTAACCTATATAAAGACTTTAGTAATTGCCACCATAGACATGTTTTTCTAAAAATAAAAATCCATGAGTTTAGATAAAGCCAAACAGTGGGACATTTAGTTAAAATGTGGAAACATGGGAAAAGGCAGACAGATGAGCCCTCCCCCGCACTGCAGAGACCTTGACGGTTGGAGAGCAGAGAGGAGAAGTTTTAGAAGGGAGCCAGGACGAGCAAAGATAACGGAGTGTGTAGATAACAGTCACTGAGTGGAGACAAAAGGGAGAATTGGACATGTGGAAAATTAAAGGGGCGCTCCTACATGATAATGTCAGAACAGACGGATAATATACTAATCTTACCTAAGTCATTATTTAGAGCAGGTAAAGTTGTTACCTGGGCAAAGCTAGGTATCAAAAGGGGGATAGGTAAATTGTGGTATAGGATAGGATGGGGCCTATTGGATAAACGAATATTTTTTAAAATGTAGCTAACAAATGGGCATAGAAGTTAAAGATAGAATCAGATAAAACATGAGAAACTGTTTGTTAACCAAGCCTGTATGTCCAGCATTTTATGCATTATAGGTGAACTGCAGGTGAAGTCACTCAATCCAGTCCCAGAGGCTTGTTGGGGGGACCATACCAAGGTCTCCTGGTGGCAGCTAGCTGAAAGAGCTACCCGGATTCATATCGCACGGTGGGAGGGTAAGACACACTGACACTATCGAACAATAAACAGTGTTCGAGAGGAGAACTGGAATTAACAGAATTCCGGGGGCCATCTCTCGAATGAAGAAAATCCTCCCTGTCCTGTCACCCCTGTTTTTGTTCATAGAAGTGAAGATGTGTCTGGCTCTTGCTAAGTGATGTGTTCTCGGGGAAAGGGTGGGGCTTCACATGGAAGCTGTTTGTCTGAGCGGTCTTATCGTGGGTGAAATCCCAAATAACACAGCTCCGGATGAATCAGTACCCGAAGCCTCAGCTGGTTTGACCACCCTGGATCACGGGTTGACAGAAAACACTGGGGTGGATACTTCTGATTAATTGGGTTTGATAATATGTTTAGAAAATGGGGAAAATATTATGATCACTGTATTGTGGGCTACATTCACCTGTGTGACTGTTTTAGTTTTATGGGGCTGTTGTCTAACTCCCTGTCTATGAGGCCTTATTTCCAGGACTCTGGAGAAATCGATGGAAATAGATGGTGATGTACCAGCGGATTCCAGGTTCTGACCCGTGGAATGCTGAATGTATGTCTACAGAACAAGTGGACGAAAATTATAAATGAAATTATATTAAATTGGGAGGGTGTCCGTATGGGGATTACAGGATAACCGACTTGGGACAGTTCTGGGATTGGAAGAGAGGGTATCCTTATAGCATAGGGGATCCCACAAAGGTGGATAGGCTTTTCATGATATGGGAAAACCTGGGAGCACTGTTGAACTTTGTAAAGGTGATGAAATCTTGCTAACCATCAAAACTATTAAGCTCTCTGATGCAGGCACTTACACCCTCGGACTACAAAGGACCGGGACAGACACGATGGGTGTGTTTTCTATTAAGGTGCTGCCAAAACCAGAGGTCCCAGATGAACCAGGGCCAGACACACTCCTCTACCACCCCTGGACCGAACCTGCCACCACTGTATTAAAAAATCCCATTCAGGTAATTAATGTTAGACTATTCAGCTATTGATCAATTAGGCACTGAGACTGGTGTTATTGGTAGGGACAATTTGTGGCTTTCTTATGAGGTACAGTTAAGACCCTGAAAAGAAAGGACTACATGAGTTACATGAAACATTGGTCATGATGGACCTGTTCTGGCTACACACCCATTTGCTATAGGAGAAGGAGAGGGGTGGTTGTGTATTCTGAGAGGTTTATACCTGGTTGAGGCCAATTCAACTCTCTGTTCCTCTTTGAGCCTTGTGTTTCCTACAGTACCTCCTCATCGGGCCCCTTGGGGTGTTGAGGCATATGGGGGCAATTAAAGTTGCATCACGGGTACAGGTAATGGCATTGATTATGGGAGATTGCCTGAAGCTGATTGCAGTAGTAACATAACCATTAATTCCACTTGGCCAGTTACAGGCCTAAACCAAACTAGTGGTCTGGCTGATGTGTGGTGGATCTGTGGACCCAAAAGAGTGCTGAGACCCATTCTTAGAGGAGACTGGCAAGGTACGTGTGCTCTGACCAGTTTGATAATTCCACTGACCATTGTTGATGTTACTGCTGAACAGCTGTTGGGTTCTGTATCCAGGGGACCTGAAAACATTCCATCCCATGGGAGACATAGAAGTAGTGCTCCATGGACAGAGGATGTAGTTGACATACACACTAACCTGTTGGGAGTGCCGGTGGGGGTTCCTCATGAGCTTCAGGCCTTGGGCAGGAATGAGGGATTATAGGTCCAGCCATAGTGGATGCAAGACAGACTGCATGGATTCATTACATCTACTATGATCAACAGCGTTTTGTTAATTACCCCCGTGATGCACTCACTGGTATGTCTGAACAGTTTGAGGCCACATCTAGGGTTGCCAGACAGAATAGACTTGCTTTGGATATGCTTCTTGCCAGTCAGGGGGGCGTATGCAAGATGTTCGGTGAACAATGTTGCACGTATATTCCTAATAACACCAGTCCAGATAGTAGTATATCTAAGGCCCTTAGTGGGCTTGATGCACTATCTGCTGAGATGAGGACCATGGCGGGGGTGGAGGAGTCTGGCCTGTTCTCTTGAGTGGGAGCCTGGTTTTGGTAAGTAAACTAGAATGGTGGTTACTGGATTTCTGACCCTAATTTTTGTTATTTGACGTGTTGTGCTGCTTGCATCATACCGTGTTTTAAGAAGTCTGTTACAGATGTGGTGAAGGCTTCAGGCATGATGATGCCTTTGCTTGATGCTCCAGTTGGAGATGCTGATACTGAAGCATGCTTTCAGGGGAGGATGAGACTGACTGAGGATGACCCATGGTATGCTGTGGGCGAGGTAGTAGAATAAATCTTACACCACCACAGTTCCTTGTTATACATCTTTATGATGGGTTTTCTTTCCAGTATGTTTGTTCTCCCTGTTGTGAAGGTTTTGAGTCCCTGGGTGGCATGAAGCCCAACTGGTGCAGGATAGGAGTAGCTGAGAGGACCAGATGGTTTATAATAATGCTTTGCTTTGCTTTACTCTGTTTTCCATGACCAAAGTTTTATCCGGTATCTTACATGTCAATAAACAATAAAGTGTTATCCTGTTTTTGCTAAGTGACACCCTTGTGGGTGTCAAAAGGGGGACTTAAATTTCACACAATTTTTTTTTTTATGTTCTGTTTTTGAATGAGCTGTTCTCTTTTGACATGAAGGTATTTTAAACTCTGTGACTGTTATATGATTCATTGCTGAATTTTTGTTCACACCCTGGGGGGTGTGAAAAAGAGGGATTATTGGTTCCTGTGTTTTACATTATAGCCATTACCATATATATGATTGAATATTATCTGCTGTTGGCTTGTGTTGATGTATGCAAGTGTTATGCAACATAGCTGACTTGAAACATTGTTAAAAGTGTCAGGGCCAGGGGACTTTCTCATGCTGGAAAAATACAGAAGGGAGGGCACATTCAGAGCGTGGGGTTGCGAGAACAAGCGTTTTTTTGTTAGATAACAGGAGCCAGGTGCGTGATAACGGTATGGAGCATGAGCGCCTGGCTGCAACTTCTCTTATGACATTCCAGAATCGCATTGCAGTAGATATGCTACTGGCGGAGAAAGGTGGAGCTTGTACTATGTTTGGTGAACAGTGTTGCATTTTCATCCCTAGTAACACGGCCTCCGATGGTAGCTTGACCATGGCCCTAGAAGGTTTGAGGACGCTTAATGGTAAAATGAAATCTCATTCTGGGATGGATACCTCGATGTGGGACTCCTGGATGAGTGCGTTTGGTAAATATAAAACCCTGGTGTCCTCCATTTTGGTATCCATTTCGGTGTTCGCTGACATTTTAGTTCTCTGTGGATGCTGTTGCATTCCATGCATCCGTTCCCTTGCCACTAGGGTTATCTCTAGAGCCATTGACCCTTCCTCCCCTTCCCAGATGTTTCCTCTGCTGGATAAAGACCTACATGAATTCGAGGATGAGGAGGAGAGTGCCTATTTAGGTTTACATTATATCTGCTGTTGCCTTATGGGGATGTATGTATGTGTTATACAAGTGGATCATTCCACCTGACTTGCCTAGTTTAAGTCACATCTCTTTGGAGATGTGAAGAGAGGGAATCACAACTTTTTCCTGCGGGAAAAAAGTTGGCTTATGTAGACAAGCATTTACTTTTATTTTGAGCTGTTGTTCTCCGCTCTGTAAAATGAGGGTTGTAAGTTCCTAGGTGGCTGGTAGCCAACTTAGTACATAGTGGGATTGAATGGAGAACATGATGTAATACATATATATCTATTTCTGTTTAAAACCGTGCCTTATTTCATAGTCCCATTGGGAGAAGTTTCTCTTTGTGTCTGGATCCAGTTAGGTTGTGTCACGTCTCTGGTGAGACGTGAAGAGAGGGTTTTGTAGAGAAATGCTAATTCTTATGTAGGTGACCAAACTATTGTTAAGGGGGGGCTACCACTCAGAGTTGAGCCTGTGGGGTCCCCTACAGGATAGCTCCCGCATTACACTAATGGCCAAAACCAGCGCACACACACATGATCTCCGTTGTCTCTGAACGTTGAATGCCCGAAGAGGATTCTACGATGACAGACAGACTACTGAGCCAATGGCGGAAGACTACAGACTACACCCCAGCTGAACAATCCAAAGATCCGATCTTCCAGAATCAACCTACTTTCTTTTCTATATATAAGTGGTGTACTGATTGTAACGGCCTCTTCTTCGTCTGCGCTTCCGTACGAACCAGCGGGAGAGCCGTAATTACGCTGTTCTAGATATCTTCACTCTGAATAAACTGGAGCTTGTCATACAATTTACCACCTTGTCTGAATCGATCCTTGACCGACTCGTCCGTCTACATATCCAATTACTAACAAGTGTAGTGGTTATCACGTTCGCTTTACACGCGAAAGGTCCCTGGTTCGAAACCGGGCGGAAACAGTCATCTTTGACACATGCAGTAAGTTGTGTATTTATAAAAGAGATGAGTTGCTTTCATAAATACCTTATTTTGGAAATTCAAATACATGCACTGACTATAAGAAAATTAAGTTTACTTCTTGCAGGTATCTCAAGCAGAAGTTTCTGTAGTGTAGCTGTTATCACGTGCACTTAACATGCAAAAGGTCCCTGGTTTGAACCTCTGTGTAAACAGCACTCATTGATACATTCAGTAAGTACCATAGTTGAAACTGAAAATTCTATTTTTCATTAATGCCTTCTTTTGGGAATCAAAAGATTCCATAGCGTAGTGGTTATCAAGTTCACTTAAGACGCAAAATGTATACTTTTCGATGCTGGGCGGAAACAGACGTCTCTGACACATGTGAGAAGTACTGTATTTGTAACAGAGAATTTTCATGAATGCATTATGTTGGAATTTCGAATTCGTGCGATGAATATATGTAAAATTTGGTTTACTCCACAGTAATAATTCTAGCAGCAGTTTCTCTAGTTTAGTAGTTATCAAGTTTGCTTTACACATGAAAGGTCCCCGATTCGAAGCTGGGCGGAAACAGTTCTCTATGACAAATCCATTAAGTACTGTATTTGTAACAGAGAATAGTTGTTCTAATAAATGCCTTACTTTGGAAATTCGAATACATGCAATAAATATTTGTAAAATGCGGTTTACTCCTTGCTGGTAATTAATGCAGCAGTTTCTGTAGTGTAATGGTTATCACGTTCACCTTACATGCGAAAGGTCTGTGGTTGAAAAACTGATAGAAACAGTGATCTTTGACACATGCAGTTAGTGCTGTATCAACAACAGAGAATATATGTTCTCATGAATGGCTTTTTTTGGAAATTGGAATACATGCAATGAATATCTGTAAAATTTGGGTTACTCCTTGCTGATAACACTTGCATCAGTTTCTGTAGTGTAGTGGTTATGACGTTCGCTTTACACGCGAAAGGTCCCTGGTTCGAAACCGGGCGCAAACAGTCATCTTTGACACATGCAGTAAGTTGTGTATTTATAAAAGAGATGAGTTGCTTTCATAAATACCTTATTTTGGAAATTCAAATACATGCACTGACTATAAAAAAATTAAGTTTACTTCTTGCAGGTATCTCAAGCAGAAGTTTCTGTAGTGTAGCTGTTATCACGTGCACTTAACATGCAAAAGGTCCCTGGTTTGAACCTCTGTGTAAACAGCACTCATTGATACATTCAGTAAGTACCATAGTTGAAACTGAAAATTCTATTTTTCATTAATGCCTTCTTTTGGGAATCAAAAGATTCCATAGCGTAGTGGTTATCAAGTTCACTTAGGACGCAAAATGTATACTTTTCGTTGCTGGGCGGAAACAGACGTCTCTGACACATGTGAGAAGTACTGTATTTGTAACAGAGAATTTTCATAAATGCATTATGTTGGAATTTCGGATTCGTGCGATGAATATATGTAAAATTTGGTTTACTCCACAGTAATAATTCTAGCAGCAGTTTCTCTAGTTTAGTAGTTATCAAGTTTGCTTTACACATGAAAGGTCCCCGATTCGAAGCTGGGCGGAAACAGTTCTCTATGACAAATCCATTAAGTACTGTATTTGTAACAGAGAATAGTTGTTCTAATAAATGCCTTACTTTGGAAATTCGAATACATGCAATAAATATTTGTAAAATGCGGTTTACTCCTTGCTGGTAATTAATGCAGCAGTTTCTGTAGTGTAATGGTTATCACGTTCACCTTACATGCGAAAGGTCTGTGGTTGAAAAACTGATAGAAACAGTGATCTTTGACACATGCAGTTAGTGCTGTATCAACAACAGAGAATATATGTTCTCATGAATGGCTTTTTTTGGAAATTGGAATACATGCAATGAATATCTGTAAAATTTGGGTTACTCCTTGCTGATGACACTTGCATCAGTTTCTGTAGTGTAGTGGTTATGACGTTCGCTTTACACGCGAAAGGTCCCTGGTTCGAAACCGGGCGCAAACAGTCATCTTTGACACATGCAGTAAGTTGTGTATTTATAAAAGAGATGAGTTGCTTTCATAAATACCTTATTTTGGAAATTCAAATACATGCACTGACTATAAAAAATTAAGTTTACTTCTTGCAGGTATCTCAAGCAGAAGTTTCTGTAGTGTAGCTGTTATCACGTGCACTTAACATGCAAAAGGTCCCTGGTTTGAACCTCTGTGTAAACAGCACTCATTGATACATTCAGTAAGTACCATAGTTGAAACTGAAAATTCAATTTTTCATTAATGCCTTCTTTTGGGAATCAAAAGATTCCATAGCGTAGTGGTTATCAAGTTCACTTAAGACGCAAAATGTATACTTTTCGTTGCTGGGCGGAAACAGACGTCTCTGACACATGTGAGAAGTACTGTATTTGTAACAGAGAATTTTCATAAATGCATTATGTTGGAATTTCGAATTCGTGCGATGAATATATGTAAAATTTGGTTTACTCCACAGTAATAATTCTAGCAGCAGTTTCTCTAGTTTAGTAGTTATCAAGTTTGCTTTACACACGAATGGTCCCCGATTCGAAGCTGGGCGGAAACAGTTCTCTATGACAAATCCATTAAGTACTGTATTTGTAACAGAGAATAGTTGTTCTAATAAATGCCTTACTTTGGAAATTCGAATACATGCAATAAATATTTGTAAAATGCGGTTTACTCCTTGCTGGTAATTAATGCAGCAGTTTCTGTAGTGTAATGGTTATCACGTTCACCTTACATGCGAAAGGTCTGTGGTTGAAAAACTGATAGAAACAGTGATCTTTGACACATGCAGTTAGTGCTGTATCAACAACAGAGAATATATGTTCTCATGAATGGCTTTTTTTGGAAATTGGAATACATGCAATGAATATCTGTAAAATTTGGGTTACTCCTTGCTGATAACACTTGCATCAGTTTCTGTAGTGTAGTGGTTATCACGTTCGCTTTACACGCGAAAGGTCCCTGGTTCGAAACCGGGCGGAAACAGTCATCTTTGACACATGCAGTAAGTTGTGTATTTATAAAAGAGATGAGTTGCTTTCATAAATACCTTATTTTGGAAATTCAAATACATGCACTGACTATAAGAAAATTAAGTTTACTTCTTGCAGGTATCTCAAGCAGAAGTTTCTGTAGTGTAGCTGTTATCACGTGCACTTAACATGCAAAAGGTCCCTGGTTTGAACCTCTGTGTAAACAGCACTCATTGATACATTCAGTAAGTACCATAGTTGAAACTGAAAATTCTATTTTTCATTAATGCCTTCTTTTGGGAATCAAAAGATTCCATAGCGTAGTGGTTATCAAGTTCACTTAAGACGCAAAATGTATACTTTTCGTTGCTGGGCGGAAACAGACGTCTCTGACACATGTGAGAAGTACTGTATTTGTAACAGAGAATTTTCATAAATGCATTATGTTGGAATTTCGAATTCGTGCGATGAATATATGTAAAATTTGGTTTACTCCACAGTAATAATTCTAGCAGCAGTTTCTCTAGTTTAGTAGTTATCAAGTTTGCTTTACACATGAATGGTCCCCGATTCGAAGCTGGGCGGAAACAGTTCTCTATGACAAATCCATTAAGTACTGTATTTGTAACAGAGAATAGTTGTTCTAATAAATGCCTTACTTTGGAAATTCGAATACATGCAATAAATATTTGTAAAATGCGGTTTACTCCTTGCTGGTAATTAATGCAGCAGTTTCTGTAGTGTAATGGTTATCACGTTCACCTTACATGCGAAAGGTCTGTGGTTGAAAAACTGATAGAAACAGTGATCTTTGACACATGCAGTTAGTGCTGTATCAACAACAGAGAATATATGTTCTCATGAATGGCTTTTTTTGGAAATTGGAATACATGCAATGAATATCTGTAAAATTTGGGTTACTCCTTGCTGATAACACTTGCATCAGTTTCTGTAGTGTAGTGGTTATCACGTTCGCTTTACACGCGAAAGGTCCCTGGTTCGAAACCGGGCGGAAACAGTCATCTTTGACACATGCAGTAAGTTGTGTATTTATAAAAGAGATGAGTTGCTTTCATAAATACCTTATTTTGGAAATTCAAATACATGCACTGACTATAAGAAAATTAAGTTTACTTCTTGCAGGTATCTCAAGCAGAAGTTTCTGTAGTGTAGCTGTTATCACGTGCACTTAACATGCAAAAGGTCCCTGGTTTGAACCTCTGTGTAAACAGCACTCATTGATACATTCAGTAAGTACCATAGTTGAAACTGAAAATTCTATTTTTCATTAATGCCTTCTTTTGGGAATCAAAAGATTCCATAGCGTAGTGGTTATCAAGTTCACTTAAGACGCAAAATGTATACTTTTCGTTGCTGGGCGGAAACAGACGTCTCTGACACATGTGAGAAGTACTGTATTTGTAACAGAGAATTTTCATAAATGCATTATGTTGGAATTTCGAATTCGTGCGATGAATATATGTAAAATTTGGTTTACTCCACAGTAATAATTCTAGCAGCAGTTTCTCTAGTTTAGTAGTTATCAAGTTTGCTTTACACATGAATGGTCCCCGATTCGAAGCTGGGCGGAAACAGTTCTCTATGACAAATCCATTAAGTACTGTATTTGTAACAGAGAATAGTTGTTCTAATAAATGCCTTACTTTGGAAATTCGAATACATGCAATAAATATTTGTAAAATGCGGTTTACTCCTTGCTGGTAATTAATGCAGCAGTTTCTGTAGTGTAATGGTTATCACGTTCACCTTACATGCGAAAGGTCTGTGGTTGAAAAACTGATAGAAACAGTGATCTTTGACACATGCAGTTAGTGCTGTATCAACAACAGAGAATATATGTTCTCATGAATGGCTTTTTTTGGAAATTGGAATACATGCAATGAATATCTGTAAAATTTGGGTTACTCCTTGCTGATAACACTTGCATCAGTTTCTGTAGTGTAGTGGTTATCACGTTCGCTTTACACGCGAAAGGTCCCTGGTTCGAAACCGGGCGGAAACAGTCATCTTTGACACATGCAGTAAGTTGTGTATTTATAAAAGAGATGAGTTGCTTTCATAAATACCTTATTTTGGAAATTCAAATACATGCACTGACTATAAGAAAATTAAGTTTACTTCTTGCAGGTATCTCAAGCAGAAGTTTCTGTAGTGTAGCTGTTATCACGTGCACTTAACATGCAAAAGGTCCCTGGTTTGAACCTCTGTGTAAACAGCACTCATTGATACATTCAGTAAGTACCATAGTTGAAACTGAAAATTCAATTTTTCATTAATGCCTTCTTTTGGGAATCAAAAGATTCCATAGCGTAGTGGTTATCAAGTTCACTTAAGACGCAAAATGTATACTTTTCGATGCTGGGCGGAAACAGACGTCTCTGACACATGTGAGAAGTACTGTATTTGTAACAGAGAATTTTCATAAATGCATTATGTTGGAATTTCGAATTCGTGCGATGAATATATGTAAAATTTGGTTTACTCCACAGTAATAATTCTAGCAGCAGTTTCTCTAGTTTAGTAGTTATCAAGTTTGCTTTACACACGAATGGTCCCCGATTCGAAGCTGGGCGGAAACAGTTCTCTATGACAAATCCATTAAGTACTGTATTTGTAACAGAGAATAGTTGTTCTAATAAATGCCTTACTTTGGAAATTCGAATACATGCAATAAATATTTGTAAAATGCGGTTTACTCCTTGCTGGTAATTAATGCAGCAGTTTCTGTAGTGTAATGGTTATCACGTTCACCTTACATGCGAAAGGTCTGTGGTTGAAAAACTGATAGAAACAGTGATCTTTGACACATGCAGTTAGTGCTGTATCAACAACAGAGAATATATGTTCTCATGAATGGCTTTTTTTGGAAATTGGAATACATGCAATGAATATCTGTAAAATTTGGGTTACTCCTTGCTGATAACACTTGCATCAGTTTCTGTAGTGTAGTGGTTATCACGTTCGCTTTACACGCGAAAGGTCCCTGGTTCGAAACCGGGCGGAAACAGTCATCTTTGACACATGCAGTAAGTTGTGTATTTATAAAAGAGATGAGTTGCTTTCATAAATACCTTATTTTGGAAATTCAAATACATGCACTGACTATAAGAAAATTAAGTTTACTTCTTGCAGGTATCTCAAGCAGAAGTTTCTGTAGTGTAGCTGTTATCACGTGCACTTAACATGCAAAAGGTCCCTGGTTTGAACCTCTGTGTAAACAGCACTCATTGATACATTCAGTAAGTACCATAGTTGAAACTGAAAATTCAATTTTTCATTAATGCCTTCTTTTGGGAATCAAAAGATTCCATAGCGTAGTGGTTATCAAGTTCACTTAAGACGCAAAATGTATACTTTTCGATGCTGGGCGGAAACAGACGTCTCTGACACATGTGAGAAGTACTGTATTTGTAACAGAGAATTTTCATAAATGCATTATGTTGGAATTTCGAATTCGTGCGATGAATATATGTAAAATTTGGTTTACTCCACAGTAATAATTCTAGCAGCAGTTTCTCTAGTTTAGTAGTTATCAAGTTTGCTTTACACATGAATGGTCCCCGATTCGAAGCTGGGCGGAAACAGTTCTCTATGACAAATCCATTAAGTACTGTATTTGTAACAGAGAATAGTTGTTCTAATAAATGCCTTACTTTGGAAATTCGAATACATGCAATAAATATTTGTAAAATGCGGTTTACTCCTTGCTGGTAATTAATGCAGCAGTTTCTGTAGTGTAATGGTTATCACGTTCACCTTACATGCGAAAGGTCTGTGGTTGAAAAACTGATAGAAACAGTGATCTTTGACACATGCAGTTAGTGCTGTATCAACAACAGAGAATATATGTTCTCATGAATGGCTTTTTTTGGAAATTGGAATACATGCAATGAATATCTGTAAAATTTGGGTTACTCCTTGCTGATAACACTTGCATCAGTTTCTGTAGTGTAGTGGTTATCACGTTCGCTTTACACGCGAAAGGTCCCTGGTTCGAAACCGGGCGGAAACAGTCATCTTTGACACATGCAGTAAGTTGTGTATTTATAAAAGAGATGAGTTGCTTTCATAAATACCTTATTTTGGAAATTCAAATACATGCACTGACTATAAGAAAATTAAGTTTACTTCTTGCAGGTATCTCAAGCAGAAGTTTCTGTAGTGTAGCTGTTATCACGTGCACTTAACATGCAAAAGGTCCCTGGTTTGAACCTCTGTGTAAACAGCACTCATTGATACATTCAGTAAGTACCATAGTTGAAACTGAAAATTCAATTTTTCATTAATGCCTTCTTTTGGGAATCAAAAGATTCCATAGCGTAGTGGTTATCAAGTTCACTTAAGACGCAAAATGTATACTTTTCGTTGCTGGGCGGAAACAGACGTCTCTGACACATGTGAGAAGTACTGTATTTGTAACAGAGAATTTTCATAAATGCATTATGTTGGAATTTCGAATTCGTGCGATGAATATATGTAAAATTTGGTTTACTCCACAGTAATAATTCTAGCAGCAGTTTCTCTAGTTTAGTAGTTATCAAGTTTGCTTTACACATGAATGGTCCCCGATTCGAAGCTGGGCGGAAACAGTTCTCTATGACAAATCCATTAAGTACTGTATTTGTAACAGAGAATAGTTGTTCTAATAAATGCCTTACTTTGGAAATTCGAATACATGCAATAAATATTTGTAAAATGCGGTTTACTCCTTGCTGGTAATTAATGCAGCAGTTTCTGTAGTGTAATGGTTATCACGTTCACCTTACATGCGAAAGGTCTGTGGTTGAAAAACTGATAGAAACAGTGATCTTTGACACATGCAGTTAGTGCTGTATCAACAACAGAGAATATATGTTCTCATGAATGGCTTTTTTTGGAAATTGGAATACATGCAATGAATATCTGTAAAATTTGGGTTACTCCTTGCTGATAACACTTGCATCAGTTTCTGTAGTGTAGTGGTTATCACGTTCGCTTTACACGCGAAAGGTCCCTGGTTCGAAACCGGGCGGAAACAGTCATCTTTGACACATGCAGTAAGTTGTGTATTTATAAAAGAGATGAGTTGCTTTCATAAATACCTTATTTTGGAAATTCAAATACATGCACTGACTATAAGAAAATTAAGTTTACTTCTTGCAGGTATCTCAAGCAGAAGTTTCTGTAGTGTAGCTGTTATCACGTGCACTTAACATGCAAAAGGTCCCTGGTTTGAACCTCTGTGTAAACAGCACTCATTGATACATTCAGTAAGTACCATAGTTGAAACTGAAAATTCTATTTTTCATTAATGCCTTCTTTTGGGAATCAAAAGATTCCATAGCGTAGTGGTTATCAAGTTCACTTAAGACGCAAAATGTATACTTTTCGATGCTGGGCGGAAACAGACGTCTCTGACACATGTGAGAAGTACTGTATTTGTAACAGAGAATTTTCATAAATGCATTATGTTGGAATTTCGAATTCGTGCGATGAATATATGTAAAATTTGGTTTACTCCACAGTAATAATTCTAGCAGCAGTTTCTCTAGTTTAGTAGTTATCAAGTTTGCTTTACACACGAATGGTCCCCGATTCGAAGCTGGGCGGAAACAGTTCTCTATGACAAATCCATTAAGTACTGTATTTGTAACAGAGAATAGTTGTTCTAATAAATGCCTTACTTTGGAAATTCGAATACATGCAATAAATATTTGTAAAATGCGGTTTACTCCTTGCTGGTAATTAATGCAGCAGTTTCTGTAGTGTAATGGTTATCACGTTCACCTTACATGCGAAAGGTCTGTGGTTGAAAAACTGATAGAAACAGTGATCTTTGACACATGCAGTTAGTGCTGTATCAACAACAGAGAATATATGTTCTCATGAATGGCTTTTTTTGGAAATTGGAATACATGCAATGAATATCTGTAAAATTTGGGTTACTCCTTGCTGATAACACTTGCATCAGTTTCTGTAGTGTAGTGGTTATCACGTTCGCTTTACACGCGAAAGGTCCCTGGTTCGAAACCGGGCGGAAACAGTCATCTTTGACACATGCAGTAAGTTGTGTATTTATAAAAGAGATGAGTTGCTTTCATAAATACCTTATTTTGGAAATTCAAATACATGCACTGACTATAAGAAAATTAAGTTTACTTCTTGCAGGTATCTCAAGCAGAAGTTTCTGTAGTGTAGCTGTTATCACGTGCACTTAACATGCAAAAGGTCCCTGGTTTGAACCTCTGTGTAAACAGCACTCATTGATACATTCAGTAAGTACCATAGTTGAAACTGAAAATTCAATTTTTCATTAATGCCTTCTTTTGGGAATCAAAAGATTCCATAGCGTAGTGGTTATCAAGTTCACTTAAGACGCAAAATGTATACTTTTCGATGCTGGGCGGAAACAGACGTCTCTGACACATGTGAGAAGTACTGTATTTGTAACAGAGAATTTTCATAAATGCATTATGTTGGAATTTCGAATTCGTGCGATGAATATATGTAAAATTTGGTTTACTCCACAGTAATAATTCTAGCAGCAGTTTCTCTAGTTTAGTAGTTATCAAGTTTGCTTTACACATGAATGGTCCCCGATTCGAAGCTGGGCGGAAACAGTTCTCTATGACAAATCCATTAAGTACTGTATTTGTAACAGAGAATAGTTGTTCTAATAAATGCCTTACTTTGGAAATTCGAATACATGCAATAAATATTTGTAAAATGCGGTTTACTCCTTGCTGGTAATTAATGCAGCAGTTTCTGTAGTGTAATGGTTATCACGTTCACCTTACATGCGAAAGGTCTGTGGTTGAAAAACTGATAGAAACAGTGATCTTTGACACATGCAGTTAGTGCTGTATCAACAACAGAGAATATATGTTCTCATGAATGGCTTTTTTTGGAAATTGGAATACATGCAATGAATATCTGTAAAATTTGGGTTACTCCTTGCTGATAACACTTGCATCAGTTTCTGTAGTGTAGTGGTTATCACGTTCGCTTTACACGCGAAAGGTCCCTGGTTCGAAACCGGGCGGAAACAGTCATCTTTGACACATGCAGTAAGTTGTGTATTTATAAAAGAGATGAGTTGCTTTCATAAATACCTTATTTTGGAAATTCAAATACATGCACTGACTATAAGAAAATTAAGTTTACTTCTTGCAGGTATCTCAAGCAGAAGTTTCTGTAGTGTAGCTGTTATCACGTGCACTTAACATGCAAAAGGTCCCTGGTTTGAACCTCTGTGTAAACAGCACTCATTGATACATTCAGTAAGTACCATAGTTGAAACTGAAAATTCTATTTTTCATTAATGCCTTCTTTTGGGAATCAAAAGATTCCATAGCGTAGTGGTTATCAAGTTCACTTAAGACGCAAAATGTATACTTTTCGATGCTGGGCGGAAACAGACGTCTCTGACACATGTGAGAAGTACTGTATTTGTAACAGAGAATTTTCATAAATGCATTATGTTGGAATTTCGAATTCGTGCGATGAATATATGTAAAATTTGGTTTACTCCACAGTAATAATTCTAGCAGCAGTTTCTCTAGTTTAGTAGTTATCAAGTTTGCTTTACACATGAATGGTCCCCGATTCGAAGCTGGGCGGAAACAGTTCTCTATGACAAATCCATTAAGTACTGTATTTGTAACAGAGAATAGTTGTTCTAATAAATGCCTTACTTTGGAAATTCGAATACATGCAATAAATATTTGTAAAATGCGGTTTACTCCTTGCTGGTAATTAATGCAGCAGTTTCTGTAGTGTAATGGTTATCACGTTCACCTTACATGCGAAAGGTCTGTGGTTGAAAAACTGATAGAAACAGTGATCTTTGACACATGCAGTTAGTGCTGTATCAACAACAGAGAATATATGTTCTCATGAATGGCTTTTTTTGGAAATTGGAATACATGCAATGAATATCTGTAAAATTTGGGTTACTCCTTGCTGATAACACTTGCATCAGTTTCTGTAGTGTAGTGGTTATCACGTTCGCTTTACACGCGAAAGGTCCCTGGTTCGAAACCGGGCGGAAACAGTCATCTTTGACACATGCAGTAAGTTGTGTATTTATAAAAGAGATGAGTTGCTTTCATAAATACCTTATTTTGGAAATTCAAATACATGCACTGACTATAAGAAAATTAAGTTTACTTCTTGCAGGTATCTCAAGCAGAAGTTTCTGTAGTGTAGCTGTTATCACGTGCACTTAACATGCAAAAGGTCCCTGGTTTGAACCTCTGTGTAAACAGCACTCATTGATACATTCAGTAAGTACCATAGTTGAAACTGAAAATTCAATTTTTCATTAATGCCTTCTTTTGGGAATCAAAAGATTCAAGTTCACTTAAGACGCAAAATGTATACTTTTCGATGCTGGGCGTAAACAGACGTCTCTGACACATGTGAGAAGTACTGTATTTGTAACAGAGAATTTTCATAAATGCATTATGTTGGAATTTCGAATTCGTGCGATGAATATATGTAAAATTTGGTTTACTCCACAGTAATAATTCTAGCAGCAGTTTCTCTAGTTTAGTAGTTATCAAGTTTGCTTTACACATGAATGGTCCCCGATTCGAAGCTGGGCGGAAACAGTTCTCTATGACAAATCCATTAAGTACTGTATTTGTAACAGAGAATAGTTGTTCTAATAAATGCCTTACTTTGGAAATTCGAATACATGCAATAAATATTTGTAAAATGCGGTTTACTCCTTGCTGGTAATTAATGCAGCAGTTTCTGTAGTGTAATGGTTATCACGTTCACCTTACATGCGAAAGGTCTGTGGTTGAAAAACTGATAGAAACAGTGATCTTTGACACATGCAGTTAGTGCTGTATCAACAACAGAGAATATATGTTCTCATGAATGGCTTTTTTTGGAAATTGGAATACATGCAATGAATATCTGTAAAATTTGGGTTACTCCTTGCTGATAACACTTGCATCAGTTTCTGTAGTGTAGTGGTTATCACGTTCGCTTTACACGCGAAAGGTCCCTGGTTCGAAACCGGGCGGAAACAGTCATCTTTGACACATGCAGTAAGTTGTGTATTTATAAAAGAGATGAGTTGCTTTCATAAATACCTTATTTTGGAAATTCAAATACATGCACTGACTATAAGAAAATTAAGTTTACTTCTTGCAGGTATCTCAAGCAGAAGTTTCTGTAGTGTAGCTGTTATCACGTGCACTTAACATGCAAAAGGTCCCTGGTTTGAACCTCTGTGTAAACAGCACTCATTGATACATTCAGTAAGTACCATAGTTGAAACTGAAAATTCTATTTTTCATTAATGCCTTCTTTTGGGAATCAAAAGATTCAAGTTCACTTAAGACGCAAAATGTATACTTTTCGATGCTGGGCGTAAACAGACGTCTCTGACACATGTGAGAAGTACTGTATTTGTAACAGAGAATTTTCATATATGCATTATGTTGGAATTTCGAATTCGTGCGATGAATATATGTAAAATTTGGTTTACTCCACAGTAATAATTCTAGCAGCAGTTTCTCTAGTTTAGTAGTTATCAAGTTTGCTTTACACATGAATGGTCCCCGATTCGAAGCTGGGCGGAAACAGTTCTCTATGACAAATCCATTAAGTACTGTATTTGTAACAGAGAATAGTTGTTCTAATAAATGCCTTACTTTGGAAATTCGAATACATGCAATAAATATTTGTAAAATGCGGTTTACTCCTTGCTGGTAATTAATGCAGCAGTTTCTGTAGTGTAATGGTTATCACGTTCACCTTACATGCGAAAGGTCTGTGGTTGAAAAACTGATAGAAACAGTGATCTTTGACACATGCAGTTAGTGCTGTATCAACAACAGAGAATATATGTTCTCATGAATGGCTTTTTTTGGAAATTGGAATACATGCAATGAATATCTGTAAAATTTGGGTTACTCCTTGCTGATAACACTTGCATCAGTTTCTGTAGTGTAGTGGTTATCACGTTCGCTTTACACGCGAAAGGTCCCTGGTTCGAAACCGGGCGGAAACAGTCATCTTTGACACATGCAGTAAGTTGTGTATTTATAAAAGAGATGAGTTGCTTTCATAAATACCTTATTTTGGAAATTCAAATACATGCACTGACTATAAGAAAATTAAGTTTACTTCTTGCAGGTATCTCAAGCAGAAGTTTCTGTAGTGTAGCTGTTATCACGTGCACTTAACATGCAAAAGGTCCCTGGTTTGAACCTCTGTGTAAACAGCACTCATTGATACATTCAGTAAGTACCATAGTTGAAACTGAAAATTCAATTTTTCATTAATGCCTTCTTTTGGGAATCAAAAGATTCCATAGCGTAGTGGTTATCAAGTTCACTTAAGACGCAAAATGTATACTTTTCGATGCTGGGCGGAAACAGACGTCTCTGACACATGTGAGAAGTACTGTATTTGTAACAGAGAATTTTCATAAATGCATTATGTTGGAATTTCGAATTCGTGCGATGAATATATGTAAAATTTGGTTTACTCCACAGTAATAATTCTAGCAGCAGTTTCTCTAGTTTAGTAGTTATCAAGTTTGCTTTACACATGAATGGTCCCCGATTCGAAGCTGGGCGGAAACAGTTCTCTATGACAAATCCATTAAGTACTGTATTTGTAACAGAGAATAGTTGTTCTAATAAATGCCTTACTTTGGAAATTCGAATACATGCAATAAATATTTGTAAAATGCGGTTTACTCCTTGCTGGTAATTAATGCAGCAGTTTCTGTAGTGTAATGGTTATCACGTTCACCTTACATGCGAAAGGTCTGTGGTTGAAAAACTGATAGAAACAGTGATCTTTGACACATGCAGTTAGTGCTGTATCAACAACAGAGAATATATGTTCTCATGAATGGCTTTTTTTGGAAATTGGAATACATGCAATGAATATCTGTAAAACTTGGGTTACTCCTTGCTGATAACACTTGCATCAGTTTCTGTAGTGTAGTGGTTATCACGTTCGCTTTACACGCGAAAGGTCCCTGGTTCGAAACCGGGCGGAAACAGTCATCTTTGACACATGCAGTAAGTTGTGTATTTATAAAAGAGATGAGTTGCTTTCATAAATACCTTATTTTGGAAATTCAAATACATGCACTGACTATAAGAAAATTAAGTTTACTTCTTGCAGGTATCTCAAGCAGAAGTTTCTGTAGTGTAGCTGTTATCACGTGCACTTAACATGCAAAAGGTCCCTGGTTTGAACCTCTGTGTAAACAGCACTCATTGATGCATTCAGTAAGTACCATAGTTGAAACTGAAAATTCAATTTTTCATTAATGCCTTCTTTTGGGAATCAAAAGATTCCATAGCGTAGTGGTTATCAAGTTCACTTAAGACGCAAAATGTATACTTTTCGTTGCTGGGCGGAAACAGACGTCTCTGACACATGTGAGAAGTACTGTATTTGTAACAGAGAATTTTCATAAATGCATTATGTTGGAATTTCGAATTCGTGCGATGAATATATGTAAAATTTGGTTTACTCCACAGTAATAATTCTAGCAGCAGTTTCTCTAGTTTAGTAGTTATCAAGTTTGCTTTACACACGAATGGTCCCCGATTCGAAGCTGGGCGGAAACAGTTCTCTATGACAAATCCATTAAGTACTGTATTTGTAACAGAGAATAGTTGTTCTAATAAATGCCTTACTTTGGAAATTCGAATACATGCAATAAATATTTGTAAAATGCGGTTTACTCCTTGCTGGTAATTAATGCAGCAGTTTCTGTAGTGTAATGGTTATCACATTCACCTTACATGCGAAAGGTCTGTGGTTGAAAAACTGATAGAAACAGTGATCTTTGACACATGCAGTTAGTGCTGTATCAACAACAGAGAATATATGTTCTCATGAATGGCTTTTTTGGAAATTGGAATACATGCAATGAATATCTGTAAAATTTGGGTTACTCCTTGCTGATAACACTTGCATCAGTTTCTGTAGTGTAGTGGTTATCACGTTCGCTTTACACGCGAAAGGTCCCTGGTTCGAAACCGGGCGGAAACAGTCATCTTTGACACATGCAGTAAGTTGTGTATTTGTAAAAGAGATGAGTTGCTTTCATAAATACCTTATTTTGGAAATTCAAATACATGCACTGACTATAAGAAAATTAAGTTTACTTCTTGCAGGTATCTCAAGCAGAAGTTTCTGTAGTGTAGCTGTTATCACGTGCACTTAACATGCAAAAGGTCCCTGGTTTGAACCTCTGTGTAAACAGCACTCATTGATACATTCAGTAAGTACCATAGTTGAAACTGAAAATTCAATTTTTCATTAATGCCTTCTTTTGGGAATCAAAAGATTCAAGTTCACTTAAGACGCAAAATGTATACTTTTCGATGCTGGGCGTAAACAGACGTCTCTGACACATGTGAGAAGTACTGTATTTGTAACAGAGAATTTTCATAAATGCATTATGTTGGAATTTCGAATTCGTGCGATGAATATATGTAAAATTTGGTTTACTCCACAGTAATAATTCTAGCAGCAGTTTCTCTAGTTTAGTAGTTATCAAGTTTGCTTTACACATGAATGGTCCCCGATTCGAAGCTGGGTGGAAACAGTTCTCTATGACAAATCCATTAAGTACTGTATTTGTAACAGAGAATAGTTGTTCTAATAAATGCCTTACTTTGGAAATTCGAATACATGCAATAAATATTTGTAAAATGCGGTTTACTCCTTGCTGGTAATTAATGCAGCAGTTTCTGTAGTGTAATGGTTATCACGTTCACCTTACATGCGAAAGGTCTGTGGTTGAAAACTGATAGAAACAGTGATCTTTGACACATGCAGTTAGTGCTGTATCAACAACAGAGAATATATGTTCTCATGAATGGCTTTTTTTGGAAATTGGAATACATGCAATGAATATCTGTAAAATTTGGGTTACTCCTTGCTGATAACACTTGCATCAGTTTCTGTAGTGTAGTGGTTATCACGTTCGCTTTATACGCGAAAGGTCCCTGGTTCGAAACCGAGCGCAAACAGTCATCTTTGACACATGCAGTAAGTTGTGTATTTATAAAAGAGATGAGTTGCTTTCATAAATACCTTATTTTGGAAATTCAAATACATGCACTGACTATAAGAAAATTAAGTGTACTTCTTGCAGGTATCTCAAGCAGAAGTTTCTGTAGTGTAGCTGTTATCACGTGCACTTAACATGCAAAAGGTCCCTGGTTTGAACCTCTGTGTAAACAGCACTCATTGATACATTCAGTAAGTACCATAGTTGAAACTGAAAATTCTATTTTCATTAATGCCTTCTTTTGGGAATCAAAAGATTCCATAGCGTAGTGGTTATCAAGTTCACTTAAGACGCAAAATGTATACTTTTCGATGCTGGGCGGAAACAGACGTCTCTGACACATGTGAGAAGTACTGTATTTGTAACAGAGAATTTCATAAATGCATTATGTTGGAATTTCGAATTAGTGCGATGAATATATGTAAAATTTGGTTTACTCCACAGTAATAATTCTAGCAGCAGTTTCTCTAGTTTAGTAGTTATCAAGTTTGCTTTACACACGAATGGTCCCCGATTCGAAGCTGGGCGGAAACAGTTCTCTATGACAAATCCATTAAGTACTGTATTTGTAACAGAGAATAGTTGTTCTAATAAATGCCTTACTTTGGAAATTCGAATACATGCAATAAATATTTGTAAAATGCGGTTTACTCCTTGCTGGTAATTAATGCAGCAGTTTCTGTAGTGTAATGGTTATCACGTTCACCTTACATGCGAAAGGTCTGTGGTTGAAAAACTGATAGAAACATGCAAAAGGTCCCTGGTTTGAACCTCTGTGTAAACAGCACTCATTGATACATTCAGTAATGTAGAGAAATGCTATTTCTTATGTAGGTGACCAAACTATTGTTAAGGGGGGGCTACAACTCAGAGTTGAGCCTGTGGGGTCCCCTACAGGATAGCTCCCGCATTACACTAATGGCCAAAACCAGCGCACACACATGATCTCCGTTGTCTCTGAACGTTGAATGCCCGAAGAGGATTCTACGATGACGGACAGACTACTGAGCCAATGGCGGAAGACTACAGACTACACCCCAGCTGAACCAATCCAAAGATCCGATCTTCCAGAATCAACCTACTTTCTTTTCTATATAATAGTGGTGTACTGATTGTAACGGCCTCTTCTTCGTCTGCGCTTCCGTACGAACCAGCGGGAGAGCCGTAATTACGCTGTTCTAGATATCTTCACTCTGAATAAACTGTAGCTTGTCATACAATTTACCACCTTGTCTGAATCGATCCTTGACCGACTCGTCCGTCTACATATCTAATTACTAACAGAAATGGTAGCAGAGGATAGTTTACTAACGATCCAGTCGAAGTGAGTTGATTTGGTGTGGAGAAGGCGAGTTGGGGAAAGGGACGATTCAGTAAATAATAAGAAAGACGGGTGAAGACTTTCGGGGGAGGGCAACAATTCTGCTCAACTCGGAAAACTGATTTCAAGGTGCACCATAAAAAAAATAAGGTAAGCAAAGCCTGTTAAATCAAACTTTGCATATTGTCGAATAGTCTGTCCAAATTTTTTATCAGTTTTTCCGAGTAAGTATGAATTCTTGTGTAAATTTATAATTTGCTGACAGTCGAAATAACAGTGTATGTGAACATATGTAGTAACGAACCGGCGACGGGCCGGTGTGATTTAAATCATTGATGAGATATCAGTCCGGTCAGCAACAGTCTGCTAGCTTTCAATGATGAGTGATCACTGTTTTGTCTTTGATAGTTCCGATAGGGGTCGGGAATAGAGATCAGTAGGGGATAGCTAATTACTATTCTTCAAATCTGGCACCGAGGGGATAATTGTAATTTTTCCGTGACCGGTACGGCTCAGTCTGATAGAGATTCACCGATAGGGGTCGGACATGTGTGATAGTTCCGATAGGGGTCGGGAATAGAGATCAGTAGGGGATAGCTTAATTACTATTCTTCAAATCTGGCAGCCGAGGGGATAAATTGTAATTTTATCCCTGTGGTCCGGTACGGCTCAGTCTGATAGAAATTCACTGATAAGGATCGGCTTTCAGGGGTCAGAGATATAACGTGCTGTTTTGTCTTGTTTTGTCTATTTGTAACTGTTTATGTTATGTTATGTTAAAATGCAATGTGGTTGTAATTGTTTCCATTAAGATTGTTGGTGGTTAGATAGAGGGAGAGAGAGAGAATTATAATAAGGGATATTGGATAAATCCGAAACTTCTATATTGTACTATGTACCTATGTTAATAGGTACATGTATAAATGTATAATCAGGAATGAAATGACTGATGTATAATTGAAATAATATCTGAATATAATATTTAAATATTGAGACTAAATAGTCGAATAGATCCCTTGGTTGTGCGCTCCATAATGCTATACAAACCCATGCGGTTTTTCTCAACCTGAATATACGAAGGAGAAGCTCTGAGATAAGGCAGAGCACGAGCAATAGTGTCTCTTCGAATACCTCGTGGGTATTAATCAACGTCGGGCGAAGTATATGCTAACTATATTCAGATAGAAGGAGAGAATTTCGATTAAAACTACGATTAAATTCCGATTGAATTAAATTAAATTACGTTTAAAGCAAATTCACAATGGCGACTCCCAATACTCCAAAGCTGAGGTTTAATGAGTTCCTAGAACAAAAAATTGAATATAGATCAGGGGGAAAGGAACGATGGACGCCTATAAAGAAAGTTTGGGAGGGATTGAAGTTAAGATGGACACAAGCAGGTTATCTAGGGGGGTGGCCGCCAACAGGGGCCCAGCTGAAAACAATGGAATGTGAGTTGAGAGGGACGTAGCAGGAGGCCAGAGACAAGGAAGTTGAAAGAAATAAAAGCCATGTATTTAAGAACCAAGGGACCAAACAGAGAATGAACAGAAGGCGGGGCCATTGCGTCTCCCACTGGTCTGCTTACTGGCGTAAATGAAGATTTGTAAGAATCAAATCCTGTGCATGAAACACGCTTGATATTCAGTCGGGGACTAATATCGATATGAATGAGGTCGGGGACAAAGCGAGTGTGGTACATGAGGTGTTTCAGTTGGAGCTGGAACCGGTGAGAATGTTGAAAAAGTCGCAGGCTTGCTGATGAGAGTTATATCATAGAATATTGAGGGGGGTGCATGACTGTTGGAAAGAGTGTTAAACTCTATTAACGCAAATTCTTTTTGCGGATTTATATTATGAGGTTTGAACTATACTAATGTTGTAGAATTACATAATCAACATCTGAACATACTTACGTTAAACATTAATTGAGCCACTGAGTAATAGATAAGCTGTACACTAGGTACGGGGCGAAGGGTGTGGTCGATGTAAGACGGGAGTGGTGTTCTAACCAAATTATTTAGTTATTTTAATTCATTTATACAAGTACTTCCCGGGTATTGATTTTGGTTTGATTGTTCAGATAACATCATTGAAATTAAACAGGAGGTCAAGGTATACTAACATTAGAATCTGTTTTCATTATGGAGAACTATGAAAGGCCCGCAGAGTGGATTGCAGGCTGAGGTTTTTATGTTAAAGGGACAGTGCACATTTATCACAGTTGTGTGTGTCTGTCTAATGGCTGGGTATTTAAGAAGTATTTTTGGGAGAAAATTTGGAGAAACACGAATAAGACATGAAACATCGAGACAAATTATTTGAGTTTGAGGGGATTATCATAATTATTAGGTTTTGTTTTTGTAGTAAATGTTTGGGTTAAGGGGATTTCCATGTTCCCAGAGACATGATATTTTAAAGAGGCACGCTCACATATGGAACCTTTATGAGTTTTTTATTTTATGAGTTTTAATTACACAAGTGATTTTTATTTTATTTTAAGGATAAAGGGTTCTTTAATATGTCTAATATGGTATGGAACACGAATGTGGGGGGATGGTGTAACCCGTGACCGGATTTCATGGCTCTCTCGGGTGGTCTGATCAGCCACAAGGGGGTGCCATTTGAATAATACATTTGTGGTCATGGGTAATACTGTTTAAAAATAAAAATAAAAAATAAATAATATTTTTTTTAAATTTAATTTTTTTAAGGTAACTTAATTATAGTGGAGTTTACTTAACCTATATAAAGACTTTAGTAATTGCCACCATAGACATGTTTTTCTAAAAATAAAAATCCATGAGTTTAGATAAAGCCAAACAGTGAGACATTTAGTTAAAATGTGGAAACATGGGAAAAGGCAGACAGATGAGCCCTCCCCCGCACTGCAGAGACCTTGACGGTTGGAGAGCAGAGAGGAGAAGTTTTAGAAGGGAGCCAGGACGAGCAAAGATAACGGAGTGTGTAGATAACAGTCACTGAGTGGAGACAAAAGGGAGAATTGGACATGTGGAAATTAAAGGGGCGCTCCTACATGATAATGTCAGAACAGAAGGATAATATACTAATCTTACCTAAGTCATTATTTAGAGTAGGTAAGGTTGTTACCTGGGCATAGCCAGGTATCAAAAGGGGGATAGGTAAATTGTGGTCTAGGATAGGATGGGGCCTATTGGATAAGAAACTAATATTTTTTAAAATGTAGTTAACAAATGGGCATAGAAGTTAAAGATAGAATCAGATAAAACATGAGAAACTGTTTGTTAACCAAGCCTGTATGTCCAGCATTTTATGCATTATAGGTGAACTGCAGGTGAAGTCACTCAATCCAGTCCCAGAGGCTTGTTGGGGGGACCATACCAAGGTCTCCTGGTGGCAGCTAGCTGAAAGAGCTACCCGGATTCATATCGCACGGTGGGAGGGTAAGACACACTGACACTATCGAACAATAAACAGTGTTCGAGAGGAGAACTGGAATTAACAGAATTCCGGGGGCCATCTCTCGAATGAAGAAAATCCTCCCTGTCCTGTCACCCCTGTTTTTGTTCATAGAAGTGAAGATGTGTCTGGCTCTTGCTAAGTGATGTGTTCTCGGGGAAAGGGTGGGGCTTCACATGGAAGCTGTTTGTCTGAGCGGTCTTATCGTGGGTGACATCCCAAATAACACAGCTCCGGATGAATCAGTACCCGAAGCCTCAGCTGGTTTGACCACCCTGGATCACGGGTTGACAGAAAACACTGGGGTGGATACTTCTGATTAATTGGGTTTGATAATATGTTTAGAAAATGGGGAAAATATTATGATCACTGTATTATGGGCTACATTCACCTGTGTGACTGTTTTAGTTTTATGGGGCTGTTGTCTAACTCCCTGTCTATGAGGCCTTATTTCCAGGACTCTGGAGAAATCGATGGAAATAGATGGTGATGTACCAGCGGATTCCAGGTTCTGACCCGTGGAATGCTGAATGTATGTCTACAGAACAAGTGGACGAAAATTATAAATGAAATTATATTAAATTGGGAGGGTGTCCGTATGGGGATTACAGGATAACCGACTTGGGACAGTTCTGGGATTGGAAGAGAGGGTATCCTTATAGCATAGGGGATCCCACAAAGGTGGATAGGCTTTTCATGATATGGGAAAACCTGGGAGCACTGTTGAACTTTGTAAAGGTGATGAAATCTTGCTAACCATCAAAACTATTAAGCTCTCTGATGCAGGCACTTACACCCTCGGACTACAAAGGACCGGGACAGACACGATGGGTGTGTTTTCTATTAAGGTGCTGCCAAAACCAGAGGTCCCAGATGAACCAGGGCCAGACACACTCCTCTACCACCCCTGGACCGAACCTGCCACCACTGTATTAAAAAATCCCATTCAGGTAATTAATGTTAGACTATTCAGCTATTGATCAATTAGGCACTGAGACTGGTGTTATTGGTAGGGACAATTTGTGGCTTTCTTATGAGGTACAGTTAAGACCCTGAAAAGAAAGGACTACATGAGTTACATGAAACATTGGTCATGATGGACCTGTTCTGGCTACACACCCATTTGCTATAGGAGAAGGAGAGGGGTGGTTGTGTATTCTGAGAGGTTTATACCTGGTTGAGGCCAATTCAACTCTCTGTTCCTCTTTGAGCCTTGTGTTTCCTACAGTACCTCCTCATCGGGCCCCTTGGGGTGTTGAGGCATATGGGGGCAATTACAGTTGCATCACGGGTACAGGTAATGGCATTGATTATGGGAGATTGCCTGAAGCTGATTGCAGTAGTAACATAACCATTAATTCCACTTGGCCAGTTACAGGCCTAAACCAAACTAGTGGTCTGGCTGATGTGTGGTGGATCTGTGGACCCAAAAGAGTGCTGAGACCCATTCTTAGAGGAGACTGGCAAGGTACGTGTGCTCTGACCAGTTTGATAATTCCACTGACCATTGTTGATGTTACTGCTGAACAGCTGTTGGGTTCTGTATCCAGGGGACCTGAAAACATTCCATCCCATGGGAGACATAGAAGTAGTGCTCCATGGACAGAGGATGTAGTTGACATACACACTAACCTGTTGGGAGTGCCGGTGGGGGTTCCTCATGAGCTTCAGGCCTTGGGCAGGAATGATGGATTATAGGTCCAGCCATAGTGGATGCAAGACAGACTGCATGGATTCATTACATCTACTATGATCAACAGCGTTTTGTTAATTACCCCCGTGATGCACTCACTGGTATGTCTGAACAGTTTGAGGCCACATCTAGGGTTGCCAGACAGAATAGACTTGCTTTGGATATGCTTCTTGCCAGTCAGGGGGGCGTATGCAAGATGTTCGGTGAACAATGTTGCACGTATATTCCTAATAACACCAGTCCAGATAGTAGTATATCTAAGGCCCTTAGTGGGCTTGATGCACTATCTGCTGAGATGAGGACCATGGCGGGGGTGGAGGAGTCTGGCCTGTTCTCTTGAGTGGGAGCCTGGTTTTGGTAAGTACACTAGAATGGTGGTTACTGGATTTCTGACCCTAATTTTTGTTATTGACGTGTTGTGCTGCTTGCATCATACCGTGTTTAAGAAGTCTGTTACAGATGTGGTGAAGGCTTCAGGCATGATGATGCCTTTGCTTGATGCTCCAGTTGGAGATGCTGATACTGAAGCATGCTTTCAGGGGAGGATGAGACTGACTGAGGATGACCCATGGTATGCTGTGGGCGAGGTAGTAGAATAAATCTTACACCACCACAGTTCCTTGTTATACATCTTTATGATGGGTTTTCTTTCCAGTATGTTTGTTCTCCCTGTTGTGAAGGTTTTGAGTCCCTGGGTGGCATGAAGCCCAACTGGTGCAGGATAGGAGTAGCTGAGAGGACCAGATGGTTTATAATAATGCTTTGCTTTGTTTTACTCTGTTTTCCATGACCAAAGTTTTATCCGGTATCTTACATGTCAATAAACAATAAAGTGTTATCCTGTTTTTGCTAAGTGACACCCTTGTGGGTGTCAAAAGGGGGACTTAAATTTCACACATTTTTTTTAATGTTCTGTTTTTGAATGAGCTGTTCTCTTTTGACATGAAGGTATTTTAAACTCTGTGACTGTTATATGATTCATTGCTGAATTTTTGTTCACACCCTGGGGGGTGTGAAAAAGAGGGATTATTGGTTCCTGTGTTTTACATTATAGCCATTACCATATATATGATTGAATATTATCTGCTGTTGGCTGTGTTGATGTATGCAAGTGTTATGCAACATAGCTGACTTGAAACATTGTTAAAAGTGTCAGGGCCAGGGGACTTTCTCATGCTGGAAAAATACAGAAGGGAGGGCACATTCAGAGCGTGGGGTTGCGAGAACAAGCGTTTTTTTTGTTGTTAGATAACAGGAGCCAGGTGCGTGATAACGGTATGGAGCATGAGAGCCTGGCTGCAACTTCTCTTATGACATTCCAGAATCGCATTGCAGTAGATATGCTACTGGCGGAGAAAGGTGGAGCTTGTACTATGTTTGGTGAACAGTGTTGCACTTTCATCCCTAATAACACAGCCTCCGATGGTAGCTTGACCATGGCCCTAGAAGGTTTGAGGACGCTTAATGGTAAAATGAAATCTCATTCTGGGATGGATACCTCGATGTGGGACTCCTGGATGAGTGCGTTTGTAAATATAAAACCCTTGGTGTCCATCCAATTTGGTATCCATCCCCAGAATGAGATTTCATTTTACCCATCTGAGCGTTCCTCAAAACCTTCTAGGAGCCATGGTCAAAGCTACCATCGGAGGCTGCGTTATTAGGGATGAAAGGTGCCAAACCACCTTTCTCCGCCAGCTAGCATATCTGACTGGCAATTGGCGATCTGGGAATGTCATAAGAGAGTTGCAGCCAGGCTCTCCATGCTCCACTATCCAGTTATCACGCACCTGGCTCCTGTTATCTTAACAACAACAACAAAAAAACGCGTTGTTCTCGCAACCCCACGCTCTGAATGTGCCCTCCCTTCTGTATTTTTCCAGCATGAGAAAGGTCCCCTGTCCTGACACTTTTAACAATGTTTCAAGTCAGCTATGTTGCATAACACTTGCATACATCAACACAAAGCCAACAGCAGATAATATTCAATCATATATATGGTAATGGCTATAATGTAAAACACAGGAACCAATAATCCCTCTTTTTCACACCCCCCAGGGTGTGAACAAAAATTCAGCAATGAATCATATAACAGTCACAGAGTTTAAAATACCTTCATGTCAAAAGAGAACAGCTCATTCAAAAACAGAACATTAAAAAAAAAAATGTGTGAAATTTAAGTCCCCCTTTTGACACCCACAAGGGTGTCACTTAGCAAAAACAGGATAACACTTTATTGTTTATTGACATGTAAGATACCGGATAAAACTTTGGTCATGGAAAACAGAGTAAAACAAAGCAAAGCATTATTATAAACCATCTGGTCCTCTCAGCTACTCCTATCCTGCACCAGTTGGGCTTCATGCCACCCAGGGACTCAAAACCTTCACAACAGGGAGAACAAACATACTGGAAAGAAAACCCATCATAAAGATGTATAACAAGGAACTGTGGTGGTGTAAGATTTATTCTACTACCTCGCCCACAGCATACCATGGGTCATCCTCAGTCAGTCTCATCCTCCCCTGAAAGCATGCTTCAGTATCAGCATCTCCAACTGGAGCATCACGCAAAGGCATCATCATGCCTGAAGCCTTCACCACATCTGTAACAGACTTCTTAAAACACGGTATGATGCAAGCAGCACAACACGTCAAATAACAAAAATTAGGGTCAGAAATCCAGTAACCACCATTCTAGTGTACTTACCAAAACCAGGCTCCCACTCAAGAGAACAGGCCAGACTCCTCCACCCCCGCCATGGTCCTCATCTCAGCAGATAGTGCATCAAGCCCACTAAGGGCCTTAGATATACTACCATCTGGACTGGTGTTATTAGGAATATACGTGCAACATTGTTCACCGAACATCTTGCATACGCCCCCCTGACTGGCAAGAAGCATATCCAAAGCAAGTCTATTCTGTCTGGCAACCCTAGATGTGGCCTCAAACTGTTCAGACATACCAGTGAGTGCATCACGGGGGTAATTAACAAAACGCTGTTGATCATAGTAGATGTAATGAATCCATGCAGTCTGTCTTGCATCCACTATGGCTGGACCTATAATCCATCATTCCTGCCCAAGGCCTGAAGCTCATGAGGAACCCCCACCGGCACTCCCAACAGGTTAGTGTGTATGTCAACTACATCCTCTGTCCATGGAGCACTACTTCTATGTCTCCCATGGGATGGAATGTTTTCAGGTCCCCTGGATACAGAACCCAACAACTGTTCAGCAGTAACATCAACAATGGTCAGTGGAATTATCAAACTGGTCAGAGCACACGTACCTTGCCAGTCTCCTCTAAGAATGGGTCTCAGCACTCTTTTGGGTCCACAGATCCACCACACATCAGCCAGACCACTAGTTTGGTTTAGGCCTGTAACTGGCCAAGTGGAATTAATGGTTATGTTACTACTGCAATCAGCTTCAGGCAATCTCCCATAATCAATGCCATTACCTGTACCCGTGATGCAACTGTAATTGCCCCCATATGCCTCAACACCCCAAGGGGCCCGATGAGGAGGTACTGTAGGAAACACAAGGCTCAAAGAGGAACAGAGAGTTGAATTGGCCTCAACCAGGTATAAACCTCTCAGAATACACAACCACCCCTCTCCTTCTCCTATAGCAAATGGGTGTGTAGCCAGAACAGGTCCATCATGACCAATGTTTCATGTAACTCATGTAGTCCTTTCTTTTCAGGGTCTTAACTGTACCTCATAAGAAAGCCACAAATTGTCCCTACCAATAACACCAGTCTCAGTGCCTAATTGATCAATAGCTGAATAGTCTAACATTAATTACCTGAATGGGATTTTTTAATACAGTGGTGGCAGGTTCGGTCCAGGGGTGGTAGAGGAGTGTGTCTGGCCCTGGTTCATCTGGGACCTCTGGTTTTGGCAGCACCTTAATAGAAAACACACCCATCGTGTCTGTCCCGGTCCTTTGTAGTCCGAGGGTGTAAGTGCCTGCATCAGAGAGCTTAATAGTTTTGATGGTTAGCAAGATTTCATCACCTTTACAAAGTTCAACAGTGCTCCCAGGTTTTCCCATATCATGAAAACCTATCCACCTTTGTGGGATCCCCTATGCTATAAGGATACCCTCTCTTCCAATCCCAGAACTGTCCCAAGTCGGTTATCCTGTAATCCCCATACGGACACCCTCCCAATTTAATATAATTTCATTTATAATTTTCGTCCACTTGTTCTGTAGACATACATTCAGCATTCCACGGGTCAGAACCTGGAATCCGCTGGTACATCACCATCTATTTCCATCGATTTCTCCAGAGTCCTGGAAATAAGGCCTCATAGACAGGGAGTTAGACAACAGCCCCATAAAACTAAAACAGTCACACAGGTGAATGTAGCCCATAATACAGTGATCATAATATTTTCCCCATTTTCTAAACATATTATCAAACCCAATTAATCAGAAGTATCCACCCCAGTGTTTTCTGTCAACCCGTGATCCAGGGTGGTCAAACCAGCTGAGGCTTCGGGTACTGATTCATCCGGAGCTGTGTTATTTGGGATGTCACCCACGATAAGACCGCTCAGACAAACAGCTTCCATGTGAAGCCCCACCCTTTCCCCGAGAACACATCACTTAGCAAGAGCCAGACACATCTTCACTTCTATGAACAAAAACAGGGGTGACAGGACAGGGAGGATTTTCTTCATTCGAGAGATGGCCCCCGGAATTCTGTTAATTCCAGTTCTCCTCTCGAACACTGTTTATTGTTCGATAGTGTCAGTGTGTCTTACCCTCCCACCGTGCGATATGAATCCGGGTAGCTCTTTCAGCTAGCTGCCACCAGGAGACCTTGGTATGGTCCCCCCAACAAGCCTCTGGGACTGGATTGAGTGACTTCACCTGCAGTTCACCTATAATGCATAAAATGCTGGACATACAGGCTTGGTTAACAAACAGTTTCTCATGTTTGATCTGATTCTATCTTTAACTTCTATGCCCATTTGTTAACTACATTTTTAAAAATATTAGTTTCTTATCCAATAGGCCCCATCCTATCCTAGACCACAATTTACCTATCCCCCTTTTGATACCTGGCTATGCCCAGGTAACAACCTTACCTACTCTAAATAATGACTTAGGTAAGATTAGTATATTATCCTTCTGTTCTGACATTATCATGTAGGAGCGCCCCTTTAATTTCCCACATGTCCAATTCTCCCTTTTGTCTCCACTCAGTGACTGTTATCTACACACTCCGTTATCTTTGCTCGTCCTGGCTCCCTTCTAAAACTTCTCCTCTCTGCTCTCCAACCGTCAAGGTCTCTGCAGTGCGGGGGAGGGCTCATCTGTCTGCCTTTTCCCATGTTTCCACATTTTAACTAAATGTCCCACTGTTTGGCTTTATCTAAACTCATGGATTTTTATTTTTAGAAAAACATGTCTATGGTGGCAATTACTAAAGTCTTTATATAGGTTAAGTAAACTCCACTATAATTAAGTTACCTTAAAAAAAAAAAATTCAAAAAAAATATTTATTTTATTTTTTATTTTTATTTTAAACAGTATTACCCATGACCACAAATGTATTATTCAAATGGCACCCCCTTGTGGCTGATCAGACCACCCGAGAGAGCCATGAAATCCGGTCACGGGTTACACCATCCCCCCACATTCGTGTTCCATACCATATTAGACATATTAAAGAACCCTTTATCCTTAAAATAAAATAAAAATTACTTGTGTAATTAAAACTCATAAAATAAAAAACTCATAAAGGTTCCATATGTGAGCGTGCCTCTTTAAAATATCATGTCTCTGGGAACATGGAAATCCCCTTAACCCAAACATTTACTACAAAAACAAAACCTAATAATTATGATAATCCCCTCAAACTCAAATAATTTGTCTCGATGTTTCATGTCTTATTCGTGTTTCTCCAAATTTTCTCCCAAAAATACTTCTTAAATACCCAGCCATTAGACAGACACACACAACTGTGATAAATGTGCACTGTCCCTTTAACATAAAAACCTCAGCCTGCAATCCACTCTGCGGGCCTTTCATAGTTCTCCATAATGAAAACAGATTCTAATGTTAGTATACCTTGACCTCCTGTTTAATTTCAATGATGTTATCTGAACAATCAAACCAAAATCAATACCCGGGAAGTACTTGTGTAAATGAATTAAAATAACTAAATAATTTGGTTAGAACACCACTCCCGTCTTACATCGACCACACCCTTCGCCCCGTACCTAGTGTACAGCTTATCTATTACTCAGTGGCTCAATTAATGTTTAACGTAAGTATGTTCAGATGTTGATTATGTAATTCTACAACATTAGTATAGTTCAAACCTCATAATATAAATCCGCAAAAAGAAATTTGCGTTAATAGAGTTTAACACTCTTTCCAACAGTCATGCACCCCCCTCAATATTCTATGATATAACTCTCATCAGCAAGCCTGCGACTTTTTCAACATTCTCACCGGTTCCAGCTCCAACTGAAACACCTCATGTACCACACTCGCTTTGTCCCCGACCTCATTCATATCGATATTAGTCCCCGACTGAATATCAAGCGTGTTTCATGCACAGGATTTGATTCTTACAAATCTTCATTTACGCCAGTAAGCAGACCAGTGGGAGACGCAATGGCCCCGCCTTCTGTTCATTCTCTGTTTGGTCCCTTGGTTCTTAAATACATGGCTTTTATTTCTTTCAACTTCCTTGTCTCTGGCCTCCTGCTACGTCCCTCTCAACTCACATTCCATTGTTTTCAGCTGGGCCCCTGTTGGCGGCCACCCCCCTAGATAACCTGCTTGTGTCCATCTTAACTTCAATCCCTCCCAAACTTTCTTTATAGGCGTCCATCGTTCCTTTCCCCCTGATCTATATTCAATTTTTTGTTCTAGGAACTCATTAAACCTCAGCTTTGGAGTATTGGGAGTCGCCATTGTGAATTTGCTTTAAACGTAATTTAATTTAATTCAATCGGAATTTAATCGTAGTTTTAATCGAAATTCTCTCCTTCTATCTGAATATAGTTAGCATATACTTCGCCCGACGTTGATTAATACCCACGATGTATTCGAAGAGACACTATTGCTCGTGCTCTGCCTTATCTCAGAGCTTCTCCTTCGTATATTCAGGTTGAGAAAAACCGCATGGGTTTGTATAGCATTATGGAGCGCACAACCAAGGGATCTATTCGACTATTTAGTCTCAATATTTAAATATTATATTCAGATATTATTTCAATTATACATCAGTCATTTCATTCCTGATTATACATTTATACATGTACCTATTAACATAGGTACATAGGTACAATATAGAAGTTTCGGATTTATCCAATATCCCTTATTATAATTCTCTCTCTCTCCCTCTATCTAACCACCAACAATCTTAATGGAAACAATTACAACCACATTGCATTTTAACATAACATAACATAACAGTTACAAATAGACAAAACAAGACAAAACAGCACGTTACATCTCTGACCCCTGAAAGCCGATCCTTATCAGTGAATTTCTATCAGACTGAGCCGTACCGGACCACAGGATAAAATTACAATTTATCCCCCTCGGCGCCAGATTTGAAGAATAGTAATTAGCTATCCCCTACTGATCTCTATTCCTGATCCCTATCGAGCTGACCCCTATCAGAATTATTACACATGTCCGACCCCTATCGGTGAATCTCTATCAGACTGAGCCGTACCGGGTCACGGGATAAAATTACAATTTATCCCCTCGGTGCCAGATTTGAAGAATAGTAATTAGCTATCCCCTACTGATCTCTATTCCCGACCCCTATCGGAACTATCACACATGTCCGACCCCTATCGGTGAATCTCTATCAGACTGAGCCGTACCGGGTCACGGGATAAAATTACAATTTATCCCCTCGGTGCCAGATTTGAAGAATAGTAATTAGCTATCCCCTACTGATCTCTGTTCCCGACCCCTATCGGAACTATCACACATGTCCGACCCCTATCGGTGAATCTCTATCAGACTGAGCCGTACCGGGTCACGGGATAAAATTACAATTTATCCCCTCGGTGCCAGATTTGAAGAATAGTAATTAGCTATCCCCTACTGATCTCTATTCCCGACCCCTATCGGAACTATCAAAGACAAAACAGTGATCACTCATCATTGAAAGCTAGCAGACTGTGCTGACCGGACTGATATCTCATCAATGATTTAAATCACACCGGCCGTCGCCGGTTCGTTACTACATATGTTCACATACACTGTTATTTCGACTCGTCAGCAAATTATAAATTTACACAAGAATTCATACTTACTCGGAAAAACTGATAAAAATTTGGAGAGACTATTCGACAATATGCAAAGTTTGATTTAACAGGCTTTTGCTTACCTTATTTTTTTTTATGGTGCACCTTGAAATCAGTTTTCCGAGTTGAGCAGAATTGTTGCCCTCCCCCGAAAGTCTTCACCCGTCTTTCTTATTTATTTAATGAATCGTCCTTTCCCCAATTCGCCTTCTCCACACCCAAATCAACTCACTTCGACTGGATCGTTAGTAAACTATACTCTGCTACCATTTCTGTTAGTAATTAGATATGTAGACGGACGAGTCGGTCAAGGATCGATTCAGACAAGGTGGTAAATTGTATGACAAGCTACAGTTTATTCAGAGTGAAGATATCTAGAACAGCGTAATTACGGCTCTCCCGCTGGTTCGTACGGAAGCGCAGACGAAGAAGAGGCCGTTACAATCAGTACACCACTATTATATAGAAAAGAAAGTAGGTTGATTCTGGAAGATCGGATCTTTGGATTGGTTCAGCTGGGGTGTAGTCTGTAGTCTTCCGCCATTGGCTCAGTAGTCTGTCCGTCATCGTAGAATCCTCTTCGGGCATTCAACGTTCAGAGACAACGGAGATCATGTGTGTGCGCTGGTTTTGGCCATTAGTGTAATGCGGGAGCTATCCTGTAGGGGACCCCACAGGCTCAACTCTGAGTTGTAGCCCCCCTTAACAATAGTTTGGTCTCCTACATAAGAATTAGCATTTCTCTACATTACTGAATGTATCAATGAGTGCTGTTTACACAGAGGTTCAAACCAGGGACCTTTTGCATGTTTCTATCAGTTTTTCAACCACAGACCTTTCGCATGTAAGGTGAACGTGATAACCATTACACTACAGAAACTGCTGCATTAATTACCAGCAAGGAGTAAACCGCATTTTACAAATATTTATTGCATGTATTCGAATTTCCAAAGTAAGGCATTTATTAGAACAACTATTCTCTGTTACAAATACAGTACTTAATGGATTTGTCATAGAGAACTGTTTCCGCCCAGCTTCGAATCGGGGACCATTCGTGTGTAAAGCAAACTTGATAACTACTAAACTAGAGAAACTGCTGCTAGAATTATTACTGTGGAGTAAACCAAATTTTACATATATTCATCGCACTAATTCGAAATTCCAACATAATGCATTTATGAAAATTCTCTGTTACAAATACAGTACTTCTCACATGTGTCAGAGACGTCTGTTTCCGCCCAGCATCGAAAAGTATACATTTTGCGTCTTAAGTGAACTTGATAACCACTACGCTATGGAATCTTTTGATTCCCAAAAGAAGGCATTAATGAAAAATAGAATTTTCAGTTTCAACTATGGTACTTACTGAATGTATCAATGAGTGCTGTTTACACAGAGGTTCAAACCAGGGACCTTTTGCATGTTAAGTGCACGTGATAACAGCTACACTACAGAAACTTCTGCTTGAGATACCTGCAAGAAGTACACTTAATTTTCTTATAGTCAGTGCATGTATTTGAATTTCCAAAATAAGGTATTTATGAAAGCAACTCATCTCTTTTATAAATACACAACTTACTGCATGTGTCAAAGATGACTGTTTGCGCTCGGTTTCGAACCAGGGACCTTTCGCGTATAAAGCGAACGTGATAACCACTACACTACAGAAACTGATGCAAGTGTTATCAGCAAGGAGTAACCCAAATTTTACAGATATTCATTGCATGTATTCCAATTTCCAAAAAAAGCCATTCATGAGAACATATATTCTCTGTTGTTGATACAGCACTAACTGCATGTGTCAAAGATCACTGTTTCTATCAGTTTTTCAACCACAGACCTTTCGCATGTAAGGTGAACGTGATAACCATTACACTACAGAAACTGCTGCATTAATTACCAGCAAGGAGTAAACCGCATTTTACAAATATTTATTGCATGTATTCGAATTTCCAAAGTAAGGCATTTATTAGAACAACTATTCTCTGTTACAAATACAGTACTTAATGGATTTGTCATAGAGAACTGTTTCCACCCAGCTTCGAATCGGGGACCATTCATGTGTAAAGCAAACTTGATAACTACTAAACTAGAGAAACTGCTGCTAGAATTATTACTGTGGAGTAAACCAAATTTTACATATATTCATCGCACGAATTCGAAATTCCAACATAATGCATTTATGAAAATTCTCTGTTACAAATACAGTACTTCTCACATGTGTCAGAGACGTCTGTTTACGCCCAGCATCGAAAAGTATACATTTTGCGTCTTAAGTGAACTTGAATCTTTTGATTCCCAAAAGAAGGCATTAATGAAAAATTGAATTTTCAGTTTCAACTATGGTACTTACTGAATGTATCAATGAGTGCTGTTTACACAGAGGTTCAAACCAGGGACCTTTTGCATGTTAAGTGCACGTGATAACAGCTACACTACAGAAACTTCTGCTTGAGATACCTGCAAGAAGTAAACTTAATTTTCTTATAGTCAGTGCATGTATTTGAATTTCCAAAATAAGGTATTTATGAAAGCAACTCATCTCTTTTATAAATACACAACTTACTGCATGTGTCAAAGATGACTGTTTCCGCCCGGTTTCGAACCAGGGACCTTTCGCGTGTAAAGCGAACGTGATAACCACTACACTACAGAAACTGATGCAAGTGTTATCAGCAAGGAGTAACCCAAATTTTACAGATATTCATTGCATGTATTCCAATTTCCAAAAAAAGCCATTCATGAGAACATATATTCTCTGTTGTTGATACAGCACTAACTGCATGTGTCAAAGATCACTGTTTCTATCAGTTTTTCAACCACAGACCTTTCGCATGTAAGGTGAACGTGATAACCATTACACTACAGAAACTGCTGCATTAATTACCAGCAAGGAGTAAACCGCATTTTACAAATATTTATTGCATGTATTCGAATTTCCAAAGTAAGGCATTTATTAGAACAACTATTCTCTGTTACAAATACAGTACTTAATGGATTTGTCATAGAGAACTGTTTCCGCCCAGCTTCGAATCGGGGACCATTCGTGTGTAAAGCAAACTTGATAACTACTAAACTAGAGAAACTGCTGCTAGAATTATTACTGTGGAGTAAACCAAATTTTACATATATTCATCGCACGAATTCGAAATTCCAACATAATGCATTTATGAAAATTCTCTGTTACAAATACAGTACTTCTCACATGTGTCAGAGACGTCTGTTTCCGCCCAGCATCGAAAAGTATACATTTTGCGTCTTAAGTGAACTTGATAACCACTACGCTATGGAATCTTTTGATTCCCAAAAGAAGGCATTAATGAAAAATTGAATTTTCAGTTTCAACTATGGTACTTACTGAATGTATCAATGAGTGCTGTTTACACAGAGGTTCAAACCAGGGACCTTTTGCATGTTAAGTGCACGTGATAACAGCTACACTACAGAAACTTCTGCTTGAGATACCTGCAAGAAGTAAACTTAATTTTCTTATAGTCAGTGCATGTATTTGAATTTCCAAAATAAGGTATTTATGAAAGCAACTCATCTCTTTTATAAATACACAACTTACTGCATGTGTCAAAGATGACTGTTTCCGCCCGGTTTCGAACCAGGGACCTTTCGCGTGTAAAGCGAACGTGATAACCACTACACTACAGAAACTGATGCAAGTGTTATCAGCAAGGAGTAACCCAAATTTTACAGATATTCATTGCATGTATTCCAATTTCCAAAAAAAGCCATTCATGAGAACATATATTCTCTGTTGTTGATACAGCACTAACTGCATGTGTCAAAGATCACTGTTTCTATCAGTTTTTCAACCACAGACCTTTCGCATGTAAGGTGAACGTGATAACCATTACACTACAGAAACTGCTGCATTAATTACCAGCAAGGAGTAAACCGCATTTTACAAATATTTATTGCATGTATTCGAATTTCCAAAGTAAGGCATTTATTAGAACAACTATTCTCTGTTACAAATACAGTACTTAATGGATTTGTCATAGAGAACTGTTTCCGCCCAGCTTCGAATCGGGGACCATTCATGTGTAAAGCAAACTTGATAACTACTAAACTAGAGAAACTGCTGCTAGAATTATTACTGTGGAGTAAACCAAATTTTACATATATTCATCGCACGAATTCGAAATTCCAACATAATGCATTTATGAAAATTCTCTGTTACAAATACAGTACTTCTCACATGTGTCAGAGACGTCTGTTTCCGCCCAGCATCGAAAAGTATACATTTTGCGTCTTAAGTGAACTTGATAACCACTACGCTATGGAATCTTTTGATTCCCAAAAGAAGGCATTAATGAAAAATTGAATTTTCAGTTTCAACTATGGTACTTACTGAATGTATCAATGAGTGCTGTTTACACAGAGGTTCAAACCAGGGACCTTTTGCATGTTAAGTGCACGTGATAACAGCTACACTACAGAAACTTCTGCTTGAGATACCTGCAAGAAGTAAACTTAATTTTCTTATAGTCAGTGCATGTATTTGAATTTCCAAAATAAGGTATTTATGAAAGCAACTCATCTCTTTTATAAATACACAACTTACTGCATGTGTCAAAGATGACTGTTTCCGCCCGGTTTCGAACCAGGGACCTTTCGCGTGTAAAGCGAACGTGATAACCACTACACTACAGAAACTGATGCAAGTGTTATCAGCAAGGAGTAACCCAAATTTTACAGATATTCATTGCATGTATTCCAATTTCCAAAAAAAGCCATTCATGAGAACATATATTCTCTGTTGTTGATACAGCACTAACTGCATGTGTCAAAGATCACTGTTTCTATCAGTTTTTCAACCACAGACCTTTCGCATGTAAGGTGAACGTGATAACCATTACACTACAGAAACTGCTGCATTAATTACCAGCAAGGAGTAAACCGCATTTTACAAATATTTATTGCATGTATTCGAATTTCCAAAGTAAGGCATTTATTAGAACAACTATTCTCTGTTACAAATACAGTACTTAATGGATTTGTCATAGAGAACTGTTTCCGCCCAGCTTCGAATCGGGGACCATTCATGTGTAAAGCAAACTTGATAACTACTAAACTAGAGAAACTGCTGCTAGAATTATTACTGTGGAGTAAACCAAATTTTACATATATTCATCGCACGAATTCGAAATTCCAACATAATGCATTTATGAAAATTCTCTGTTACAAATACAGTACTTCTCACATGTGTCAGAGACGTCTGTTTACGCCCAGCATCGAAAAGTATACATTTTGCGTCTTAAGTGAACTTGAATCTTTTGATTCCCAAAAGAAGGCATTAATGAAAAATTGAATTTTCAGTTTCAACTATGGTACTTACTGAATGTATCAATGAGTGCTGTTTACACAGAGGTTCAAACCAGGGACCTTTTGCATGTTAAGTGCACGTGATAACAGCTACACTACAGAAACTTCTGCTTGAGATACCTGCAAGAAGTAAACTTAATTTTCTTATAGTCAGTGCATGTATTTGAATTTCCAAAATAAGGTATTTATGAAAGCAACTCATCTCTTTTATAAATACACAACTTACTGCATGTGTCAAAGATGACTGTTTCCGCCCGGTTTCGAACCAGGGACCTTTCGCGTGTAAAGCGAACGTGATAACCACTACACTACAGAAACTGATGCAAGTGTTATCAGCAAGGAGTAACCCAAATTTTACAGATATTCATTGCATGTATTCCAATTTCCAAAAAAAGCCATTCATGAGAACATATATTCTCTGTTGTTGATACAGCACTAACTGCATGTGTCAAAGATCACTGTTTCTATCAGTTTTTCAACCACAGACCTTTCGCATGTAAGGTGAACGTGATAACCATTACACTACAGAAACTGCTGCATTAATTACCAGCAAGGAGTAAACCGCATTTTACAAATATTTATTGCATGTATTCGAATTTCCAAAGTAAGGCATTTATTAGAACAACTATTCTCTGTTACAAATACAGTACTTAATGGATTTGTCATAGAGAACTGTTTCCGCCCAGCTTCGAATCGGGGACCATTCATGTGTAAAGCAAACTTGATAACTACTAAACTAGAGAAACTGCTGCTAGAATTATTACTGTGGAGTAAACCAAATTTTACATATATTCATCGCACGAATTCGAAATTCCAACATAATGCATATATGAAAATTCTCTGTTACAAATACAGTACTTCTCACATGTGTCAGAGACGTCTGTTTACGCCCAGCATCGAAAAGTATACATTTTGCGTCTTAAGTGAACTTGAATCTTTTGATTCCCAAAAGAAGGCATTAATGAAAAATAGAATTTTCAGTTTCAACTATGGTACTTACTGAATGTATCAATGAGTGCTGTTTACACAGAGGTTCAAACCAGGGACCTTTTGCATGTTAAGTGCACGTGATAACAGCTACACTACAGAAACTTCTGCTTGAGATACCTGCAAGAAGTAAACTTAATTTTCTTATAGTCAGTGCATGTATTTGAATTTCCAAAATAAGGTATTTATGAAAGCAACTCATCTCTTTTATAAATACACAACTTACTGCATGTGTCAAAGATGACTGTTTCCGCCCGGTTTCGAACCAGGGACCTTTCGCGTGTAAAGCGAACGTGATAACCACTACACTACAGAAACTGATGCAAGTGTTATCAGCAAGGAGTAACCCAAATTTTACAGATATTCATTGCATGTATTCCAATTTCCAAAAAAAGCCATTCATGAGAACATATATTCTCTGTTGTTGATACAGCACTAACTGCATGTGTCAAAGATCACTGTTTCTATCAGTTTTTCAACCACAGACCTTTCGCATGTAAGGTGAACGTGATAACCATTACACTACAGAAACTGCTGCATTAATTACCAGCAAGGAGTAAACCGCATTTTACAAATATTTATTGCATGTATTCGAATTTCCAAAGTAAGGCATTTATTAGAACAACTATTCTCTGTTACAAATACAGTACTTAATGGATTTGTCATAGAGAACTGTTTCCGCCCAGCTTCGAATCGGGGACCATTCATGTGTAAAGCAAACTTGATAACTACTAAACTAGAGAAACTGCTGCTAGAATTATTACTGTGGAGTAAACCAAATTTTACATATATTCATCGCACGAATTCGAAATTCCAACATAATGCATTTATGAAAATTCTCTGTTACAAATACAGTACTTCTCACATGTGTCAGAGACGTCTGTTTCCGCCCAGCATCGAAAAGTATACATTTTGCGTCTTAAGTGAACTTGATAACCACTACGCTATGGAATCTTTTGATTCCCAAAAGAAGGCATTAATGAAAAATAGAATTTTCAGTTTCAACTATGGTACTTACTGAATGTATCAATGAGTGCTGTTTACACAGAGGTTCAAACCAGGGACCTTTTGCATGTTAAGTGCACGTGATAACAGCTACACTACAGAAACTTCTGCTTGAGATACCTGCAAGAAGTAAACTTAATTTTCTTATAGTCAGTGCATGTATTTGAATTTCCAAAATAAGGTATTTATGAAAGCAACTCATCTCTTTTATAAATACACAACTTACTGCATGTGTCAAAGATGACTGTTTCCGCCCGGTTTCGAACCAGGGACCTTTCGCGTGTAAAGCGAACGTGATAACCACTACACTACAGAAACTGATGCAAGTGTTATCAGCAAGGAGTAACCCAAATTTTACAGATATTCATTGCATGTATTCCAATTTCCAAAAAAAGCCATTCATGAGAACATATATTCTCTGTTGTTGATACAGCACTAACTGCATGTGTCAAAGATCACTGTTTCTATCAGTTTTTCAACCACAGACCTTTCGCATGTAAGGTGAACGTGATAACCATTACACTACAGAAACTGCTGCATTAATTACCAGCAAGGAGTAAACCGCATTTTACAAATATTTATTGCATGTATTCGAATTTCCAAAGTAAGGCATTTATTAGAACAACTATTCTCTGTTACAAATACAGTACTTAATGGATTTGTCATAGAGAACTGTTTCCGCCCAGCTTCGAATCGGGGACCATTCATGTGTAAAGCAAACTTGATAACTACTAAACTAGAGAAACTGCTGCTAGAATTATTACTGTGGAGTAAACCAAATTTTACATATATTCATCGCACGAATTCGAAATTCCAACATAATGCATTTATGAAAATTCTCTGTTACAAATACAGTACTTCTCACATGTGTCAGAGACGTCTGTTTCCGCCCAGCATCGAAAAGTATACATTTTGCGTCTTAAGTGAACTTGATAACCACTACGCTATGGAATCTTTTGATTCCCAAAAGAAGGCATTAATGAAAAATTGAATTTTCAGTTTCAACTATGGTACTTACTGAATGTATCAATGAGTGCTGTTTACACAGAGGTTCAAACCAGGGACCTTTTGCATGTTAAGTGCACGTGATAACAGCTACACTACAGAAACTTCTGCTTGAGATACCTGCAAGAAGTAAACTTAATTTTCTTATAGTCAGTGCATGTATTTGAATTTCCAAAATAAGGTATTTATGAAAGCAACTCATCTCTTTTATAAATACACAACTTACTGCATGTGTCAAAGATGACTGTTTCCGCCCGGTTTCGAACCAGGGACCTTTCGCGTGTAAAGCGAACGTGATAACCACTACACTACAGAAACTGATGCAAGTGTTATCAGCAAGGAGTAACCCAAATTTTACAGATATTCATTGCATGTATTCCAATTTCCAAAAAAAGCCATTCATGAGAACATATATTCTCTGTTGTTGATACAGCACTAACTGCATGTGTCAAAGATCACTGTTTCTATCAGTTTTTCAACCACAGACCTTTCGCATGTAAGGTGAACGTGATAACCATTACACTACAGAAACTGCTGCATTAATTACCAGCAAGGAGTAAACCGCATTTTACAAATATTTATTGCATGTATTCGAATTTCCAAAGTAAGGCATTTATTAGAACAACTATTCTCTGTTACAAATACAGTACTTAATGGATTTGTCATAGAGAACTGTTTCCGCCCAGCTTCGAATCGGGGACCATTCATGTGTAAAGCAAACTTGATAACTACTAAACTAGAGAAACTGCTGCTAGAATTATTACTGTGGAGTAAACCAAATTTTACATATATTCATCGCACGAATTCGAAATTCCAACATAATGCATTTATGAAAATTCTCTGTTACAAATACAGTACTTCTCACATGTGTCAGAGACGTCTGTTTCCGCCCAGCATCGAAAAGTATACATTTTGCGTCTTAAGTGAACTTGATAACCACTACGCTATGGAATCTTTTGATTCCCAAAAGAAGGCATTAATGAAAAATTGAATTTTCAGTTTCAACTATGGTACTTACTGAATGTATCAATGAGTGCTGTTTACACAGAGGTTCAAACCAGGGACCTTTTGCATGTTAAGTGCACGTGATAACAGCTACACTACAGAAACTTCTGCTTGAGATACCTGCAAGAAGTAAACTTAATTTTCTTATAGTCAGTGCATGTATTTGAATTTCCAAAATAAGGTATTTATGAAAGCAACTCATCTCTTTTATAAATACACAACTTACTGCATGTGTCAAAGATGACTGTTTCCGCCCGGTTTCGAACCAGGGACCTTTCGCGTGTAAAGCGAACGTGATAACCACTACACTACAGAAACTGATGCAAGTGTTATCAGCAAGGAGTAACCCAAATTTTACAGATATTCATTGCATGTATTCCAATTTCCAAAAAAAGCCATTCATGAGAACATATATTCTCTGTTGTTGATACAGCACTAACTGCATGTGTCAAAGATCACTGTTTCTATCAGTTTTTCAACCACAGACCTTTCGCATGTAAGGTGAACGTGATAACCATTACACTACAGAAACTGCTGCATTAATTACCAGCAAGGAGTAAACCGCATTTTACAAATATTTATTGCATGTATTCGAATTTCCAAAGTAAGGCATTTATTAGAACAACTATTCTCTGTTACAAATACAGTACTTAATGGATTTGTCATAGAGAACTGTTTCCGCCCAGCTTCGAATCGGGGACCATTCATGTGTAAAGCAAACTTGATAACTACTAAACTAGAGAAACTGCTGCTAGAATTATTACTGTGGAGTAAACCAAATTTTACATATATTCATCGCACGAATTCGAAATTCCAACATAATGCATTTATGAAAATTCTCTGTTACAAATACAGTACTTCTCACATGTGTCAGAGACGTCTGTTTCCGCCCAGCATCGAAAAGTATACATTTTGCGTCTTAAGTGAACTTGATAACCACTACGCTATGGAATCTTTTGATTCCCAAAAGAAGGCATTAATGAAAAATTGAATTTTCAGTTTCAACTATGGTACTTACTGAATGTATCAATGAGTGCTGTTTACACAGAGGTTCAAACCAGGGACCTTTTGCATGTTAAGTGCACGTGATAACAGCTACACTACAGAAACTTCTGCTTGAGATACCTGCAAGAAGTAAACTTAATTTTCTTATAGTCAGTGCATGTATTTGAATTTCCAAAATAAGGTATTTATGAAAGCAACTCATCTCTTTTATAAATACACAACTTACTGCATGTGTCAAAGATGACTGTTTCCGCCCGGTTTCGAACCAGGGACCTTTCGCGTGTAAAGCGAACGTGATAACCACTACACTACAGAAACTGATGCAAGTGTTATCAGCAAGGAGTAACCCAAATTTTACAGATATTCATTGCATGTATTCCAATTTCCAAAAAAAGCCATTCATGAGAACATATATTCTCTGTTGTTGATACAGCACTAACTGCATGTGTCAAAGATCACTGTTTCTATCAGTTTTTCAACCACAGACCTTTCGCATGTAAGGTGAACGTGATAACCATTACACTACAGAAACTGCTGCATTAATTACCAGCAAGGAGTAAACCGCATTTTACAAATATTTATTGCATGTATTCGAATTTCCAAAGTAAGGCATTTATTAGAACAACTATTCTCTGTTACAAATACAGTACTTAATGGATTTGTCATAGAGAACTGTTTCCGCCCAGCTTCGAATCGGGGACCATTCATGTGTAAAGCAAACTTGATAACTACTAAACTAGAGAAACTGCTGCTAGAATTATTACTGTGGAGTAAACCAAATTTTACATATATTCATCGCACGAATTCGAAATTCCAACATAATGCATTTATGAAAATTCTCTGTTACAAATACAGTACTTCTCACATGTGTCAGAGACGTCTGTTTCCGCCCAGCATCGAAAAGTATACATTTTGCGTCTTAAGTGAACTTGATAACCACTACGCTATGGAATCTTTTGATTCCAAAAGAAGGCATTAATGAAAAATTGAATTTTCAGTTTCAACTATGGTACTTACTGAATGTATCAATGAGTGCTGTTTACACAGAGGTTCAAACCAGGGACCTTTTGCATGTTAAGTGCACGTGATAACAGCTACACTACAGAAACTTCTGCTTGAGATACCTGCAAGAAGTAAACTTAATTTTCTTATAGTCAGTGCATGTATTTGAATTTCCAAAATAAGGTATTTATGAAAGCAACTCATCTCTTTTATAAATACACAACTTACTGCATGTGTCAAAGATGACTGTTTCCGCCCGGTTTCGAACCAGGGACCTTTCGCGTGTAAAGCGAACGTGATAACCACTACACTACAGAAACTGATGCAAGTGTTATCAGCAAGGAGTAACCCAAATTTTACAGATATTCATTGCATGTATTCCAATTTCCAAAAAAAGCCATTCATGAGAACATATATTCTCTGTTGTTGATACAGCACTAACTGCATGTGTCAAAGATCACTGTTTCTATCAGTTTTTCAACCACAGACCTTTCGCATGTAAGGTGAACGTGATAACCATTACACTACAGAAACTGCTGCATTAATTACCAGCAAGGAGTAAACCGCATTTTACAAATATTTATTGCATGTATTCGAATTTCCAAAGTAAGGCATTTATTAGAACAACTATTCTCTGTTACAAATACAGTACTTAATGGATTTGTCATAGAGAACTGTTTCCGCCCAGCTTCGAATCGGGGACCATTCGTGTGTAAAGCAAACTTGATAACTACTAAACTAGAGAAACTGCTGCTAGAATTATTACTGTGGAGTAAACCAAATTTTACATATATTCATCGCACGAATTCGAAATTCCAACATAATGCATTTATGAAAATTCTCTGTTACAAATACAGTACTTCTCACATGTGTCAGAGACGTCTGTTTCCGCCCAGCAACGAAAAGTATACATTTTGCGTCTTAAGTGAACTTGATAACCACTACGCTATGGAATCTTTTGATTCCCAAAAGAAGGCATTAATGAAAAATTGAATTTTCAGTTTCAACTATGGTACTTACTGAATGTATCAATGAGTGCTGTTTACACAGAGGTTCAAACCAGGGACCTTTTGCATGTTAAGTGCACGTGATAACAGCTACACTACAGAAACTTCTGCTTGAGATACCTGCAAGAAGTAAACTTAATTTTCTTATAGTCAGTGCATGTATTTGAATTTCCAAAATAAGGTATTTATGAAAGCAACTCATCTCTTTTATAAATACACAACTTACTGCATGTGTCAAAGATGACTGTTTCCGCCCGGTTTCGAACCAGGGACCTTTCGCGTGTAAAGCGAACGTGATAACCACTACACTACAGAAACTGATGCAAGTGTTATCAGCAAGGAGTAACCCAAATTTTACAGATATTCATTGCATGTATTCCAATTTCCAAAAAAAGCCATTCATGAGAACATATATTCTCTGTTGTTGATACAGCACTAACTGCATGTGTCAAAGATCACTGTTTCTATCAGTTTTTCAACCACAGACCTTTCGCATGTAAGGTGAACGTGATAACCATTACACTACAGAAACTGCTGCATTAATTACCAGCAAGGAGTAAACCGCATTTTACAAATATTTATTGCATGTATTCGAATTTCCAAAGTAAGGCATTTATTAGAACAACTATTCTCTGTTACAAATACAGTACTTAATGGATTTGTCATAGAGAACTGTTTCCGCCCAGCTTCGAATCGGGGACCATTCATGTGTAAAGCAAACTTGATAACTACTAAACTAGAGAAACTGCTGCTAGAATTATTACTGTGGAGTAAACCAAATTTTACATATATTCATCGCACGAATTCGAAATTCCAACATAATGCATTTATGAAAATTCTCTGTTACAAATACAGTACTTCTCACATGTGTCAGAGACGTCTGTTTCCGCCCAGCATCGAAAAGTATACATTTTGCGTCTTAAGTGAACTTGATAACCACTACGCTATGGAATCTTTTGATTCCCAAAAGAAGGCATTAATGAAAAATTGAATTTTCAGTTTCAACTATGGTACTTACTGAATGTATCAATGAGTGCTGTTTACACAGAGGTTCAAACCAGGGACCTTTTGCATGTTAAGTGCACGTGATAACAGCTACACTACAGAAACTTCTGCTTGAGATACCTGCAAGAAGTAAACTTAATTTTCTTATAGTCAGTGCATGTATTTGAATTTCCAAAATAAGGTATTTATGAAAGCAACTCATCTCTTTTATAAATACACAACTTACTGCATGTGTCAAAGATGACTGTTTCCGCCCGGTTTCGAACCAGGGACCTTTCGCGTGTAAAGCGAACGTGATAACCACTACACTACAGAAACTGATGCAAGTGTTATCAGCAAGGAGTAACCCAAATTTTACAGATATTCATTGCATGTATTCCAATTTCCAAAAAAAGCCATTCATGAGAACATATATTCTCTGTTGTTGATACAGCACTAACTGCATGTGTCAAAGATCACTGTTTCTATCAGTTTTTCAACCACAGACCTTTCGCATGTAAGGTGAACGTGATAACCATTACACTACAGAAACTGCTGCATTAATTACCAGCAAGGAGTAAACCGCATTTTACAAATATTTATTGCATGTATTCGAATTTCCAAAGTAAGGCATTTATTAGAACAACTATTCTCTGTTACAAATACAGTACTTAATGGATTTGTCATAGAGAACTGTTTCCGCCCAGCTTCGAATCGGGGACCATTCGTGTGTAAAGCAAACTTGATAACTACTAAACTAGAGAAACTGCTGCTAGAATTATTACTGTGGAGTAAACCAAATTTTACATATATTCATCGCACGAATTCGAAATTCCAACATAATGCATTTATGAAAATTCTCTGTTACAAATACAGTACTTCTCACATGTGTCAGAGACGTCTGTTTCCGCCCAGCATCGAAAAGTATACATTTTGCGTCTTAAGTGAACTTGATAACCACTACGCTATGGAATCTTTTGATTCCCAAAAGAAGGCATTAATGAAAATTGAATTTTCAGTTTCAACTATGGTACTTACTGAATGTATCAATGAGTGCTGTTTACACAGAGGTTCAAACCAGGGACCTTTTGCATGTTAAGTGCACGTGATAACAGCTACACTACAGAAACTTCTGCTTGAGATACCTGCAAGAAGTAAACTTAATTTTCTTATAGTCAGTGCATGTATTTGAATTTCCAAAATAAGGTATTTATGAAAGCAACTCATCTCTTTTATAAATACACAACTTACTGCATGTGTCAAAGATGACTGTTTCCGCCCGGTTTCGAACCAGGGACCTTTCGCGTGTAAAGCGAACGTGATAACCACTACACTACAGAAACTGATGCAAGTGTTATCAGCAAGGAGTAACCCAAATTTTACAGATATTCATTGCATGTATTCCAATTTCCAAAAAAAGCCATTCATGAGAACATATATTCTCTGTTGTTGATACAGCACTAACTGCATGTGTCAAAGATCACTGTTTCTATCAGTTTTTCAACCACAGACCTTTCGCATGTAAGGTGAACGTGATAACCATTACACTACAGAAACTGCTGCATTAATTACCAGCAAGGAGTAAACCGCATTTTACAAATATTTATTGCATGTATTCGAATTTCCAAAGTAAGGCATTTATTAGAACAACTATTCTCTGTTACAAATACAGTACTTAATGGATTTGTCATAGAGAACTGTTTCCGCCCAGCTTCGAATCGGGGACCATTCGTGTGTAAAGCAAACTTGATAACTACTAAACTAGAGAAACTGCTGCTAGAATTATTACTGTGGAGTAAACCAAATTTTACATATATTCATCGCACGAATTCGAAATTCCAACATAATGCATTTATGAAAATTCTCTGTTACAAATACAGTACTTCTCACATGTGTCAGAGACGTCTGTTTCCGCCCAGCATCGAAAAGTATACATTTTGCGTCTTAAGTGAACTTGATAACCACTACGCTATGGAATCTTTTGATTCCCAAAAGAAGGCATTAATGAAAAATAGAATTTTCAGTTTCAACTATGGTACTTACTGAATGTATCAATGAGTGCTGTTTACACAGAGGTTCAAACCAGGGACCTTTTGCATGTTAAGTGCACGTGATAACAGCTACACTACAGAAACTTCTGCTTGAGATACCTGCAAGAAGTAAACTTAATTTTCTTATAGTCAGTGCATGTATTTGAATTTCCAAAATAAGGTATTTATGAAAGCAACTCATCTCTTTTATAAATACACAACTTACTGCATGTGTCAAAGATGACTGTTTCCGCCCGGTTTCGAACCAGGGACCTTTCGCGTGTAAAGCGAACGTGATAACCACTACACTACAGAAACTGATGCAAGTGTTATCAGCAAGGAGTAACCCAAATTTTACAGATATTCATTGCATGTATTCCAATTTCCAAAAAAAGCCATTCATGAGAACATATATTCTCTGTTGTTGATACAGCACTAACTGCATGTGTCAAAGATCACTGTTTCTATCAGTTTTTCAACCACAGACCTTTCGCATGTAAGGTGAACGTGATAACCATTACACTACAGAAACTGCTGCATTAATTACCAGCAAGGAGTAAACCGCATTTTACAAATATTTATTGCATGTATTCGAATTTCCAAAGTAAGGCATTTATTAGAACAACTATTCTCTGTTACAAATACAGTACTTAATGGATTTGTCATAGAGAACTGTTTCCGCCCAGCTTCGAATCGGGGACCATTCGTGTGTAAAGCAAACTTGATAACTACTAAACTAGAGAAACTGCTGCTAGAATTATTACTGTGGAGTAAACCAAATTTTACATATATTCATCGCACGAATTCGAAATTCCAACATAATGCATTTATGAAAATTCTCTGTTACAAATACAGTACTTCTCACATGTGTCAGAGACGTCTGTTTCCGCCCAGCATCGAAAAGTATACATTTTGCGTCTTAAGTGAACTTGATAACCACTACGCTATGGAATCTTTTGATTCCCAAAAGAAGGCATTAATGAAAAATAGAATTTTCAGTTTCAACTATGGTACTTACTGAATGTATCAATGAGTGCTGTTTACACAGAGGTTCAAACCAGGGACCTTTTGCATGTTAAGTGCACGTGATAACAGCTACACTACAGAAACTTCTGCTTGAGATACCTGCAAGAAGTAAACTTAATTTTCTTATAGTCAGTGCATGTATTTGAATTTCCAAAATAAGGTATTTATGAAAGCAACTCATCTCTTTTATAAATACACAACTTACTGCATGTGTCAAAGATGACTGTTTCCACCCAGTTTCGAACCAGGGACCTTTCGCGTGTAAAGCGAACGTGATAACCACTACACTACAGAAACTGATGCAAGTGTTATCAGCAAGGAGTAACCCAAATTTTACAGATATTCATTGCATGTATTCCAATTTCCAAAAAAAGCCATTCATGAGAACATATATTCTCTGTTGTTGATACAGCACTAACTGCATGTGTCAAAGATCACTGTTTCTATCAGTTTTTCAACCACAGACCTTTCGCATGTAAGGTGAATGTGATAACCATTACACTACAGAAACTGCTGCATTAATTACCAGCATTTTACAAATATTTATTGCATGTATTCGAATTTCCAAAGTAAGGCATTTATTAGAACAACTATTCTCTGTTACAAATACAGTACTTAATGGATTTGTCATAGAGAACTGTTTCCGCCCAGCTTCGAATCGGGGACCATTCATGTGTAAAGCAAACTTGATAACTACTAAACTAGAGAAACTGCTGCTAGAATTATTACTGTGGAGTAAACCAAATTTTACATATATTCATCGCACGAATTCGAAATTCCAACATAATGCATTTATGAAAATTCTCTGTTACAAATACAGTACTTCTCACATGTGTCAGAGACGTCTGTTTCCGCCCAGCAACGAAAAGTATACATTTTGCGTCTTAAGTGAACTTGATAACCACTACGCTATGGAATCTTTTGATTCCCAAAAGAAGGCATTAATGAAAAATAGAATTTTCAGTTTCAACTATGGTACTTACTGAATGTATCAATGAGTGCTGTTTACACAGAGGTTCAAACCAGGGACCTTTTGCATGTTAAGTGCACGTGATAACAGCTACACTACAGAAACTTCTGCTTGAGATACCTGCAAGAAGTAAACTTAATTTTCTTATAGTCAGTGCATGTATTTGAATTTCCAAAATAAGGTATTTATGAAAGCAACTCATCTCTTTTATAAATACACAACTTACTGCATGTGTCAAAGATGACTGTTTCCGCCCGGTTTTGTAGAGAAATGCTATTTCTTATGTAGGAGACCAAACTATTGTTAAGGGGGGGCTACCACTCAGAGTTGAGCCTGTGGGGTCCCCTACAGGATAGCTCCCGCATTACACTAATGGCCAAAACCAGCGCACACACACATGATCTCTGTTGTAGCTGAACGTTGAATGCCCGAAGAGGATTCTACGATGACGGACAGACAACTGAGCCAATGGCGGAAGACTACAGACTACACCCCAGCTGAACCAATCCAAAGATCCGATCTTCCAGAATCAACCTACATTCTTTTCTATATAATAGTGGTGTACTGATTGTAACGGCCTCTTCTTCGTCTGCGCTTCCGTACGAACCAGCGGGAGAGCCGTAATTACGCTGTTCTAGATATCTTCACTCTGAATAAACTGTAGCTTGTCATACAATTTACCACCTTGTCTGAATCGATCCTTGACCGACTCGTCCGTCTACATATCCAATTACTAACAGAAATGGTAGCAGAGTATAGTTTACTAACGATCCAGTCGAAGTGAGTTGATTTGGGTGTGGAGAAGGCGAGTTGGGGAAAGGACGATTCATTAAATAAATAAGAAAGACGGGTGAAGACTTTCGGGGGAGGGCAACAATTCTGCTCAACTCGGAAAACTGATTTCAAGGTGCACCATAAAAAAATAAGGTAAGCAAAAGCCTGTTAAATCAAACTTTGCATATTGTCGAATAGTCTGTCCAAATTTTTATCAGTTTTTCCGAGTAAGTATGAATTCTTGTGTAAATTTATAATTTGCTGACGAGTCGAAATAACAGTGTACGTGAACATATGTAGTAACGAACCGGCGACGGCCGGTGTGATTTAAATCATTGATGAGATATCAGTAAGGGGATAGCTAATTACTATTCATTAACTCTGGCGCCGAGGGGACAAATTGTAATTTTGGGACCCGTGACCCGGTCAGCACAGTCTGCTAGCTTTCAATGATGAGTGATCACTGTTTTGTCTTTGATAGTTCCGATAAGGGTCGGGAATAGAGATCAGTAGGGGATAGCTAATTACTATTCATTAAATCTGCAGCCGAGGGGACAAATTGTAATTTTGGGACCCGTGACCCGGTGTGGTTCAGTCTGATAGAGATTCACCGATAGGGGTCGGACATGTGTAATAATTCTGATAGGGGTCAGCTCGATAGGGATCAGGAATAGAGATCAGTAGGGGATAGCTAATTACTATTCTTCAAATCTGGCGCCGAAGGGGATAAGTTGTAATTTTATCCTGTGGTCCGGTACGGCTCAGTCTGATAGAAATTCACTGATAAGGATCGGCTTTCAGGGGTCAGAGATATAACGTGCTGTTTTGTCTTGTTTTGTCTATTTGTAACTGTTTATGTTAAAATGCAATGTGGTTGTAATTGTTTCCATTAAGATTGTTGGTGGTTAGATAGAGGGAGAGAGAGAGAATTATAATAAGGGATATTGGATAAATCCGAAACTTCTATATTGTATGTACCTATGTTAATAGGTACATGTATACATGTATAATCAGGAATGAAATGACTGATGTATAATTGAAATAATATCTGAATATAATATTTAAATATTGAGACTAAATAGTCGAATAGATCCCTTGGTTGTGCGCTCCATAATGCTATACAAACCCATGCGGTTTTTCTCAACCTGAATATACGAAGGAGAAGCTCTGAGATAAGGCAGAGCACGAGCAATAGTGTCTCTTCGAATACCTCGTGGGCATTAATCAACGTCGGGCGAAGTATATGCTAACTATATTCAGATAGAAGGAGAGAATTTCGATTAAAACTACGATTAAATTCCGATTGAATTAAATTAAATTACGTTTAAAGCAAATTCACAATGGCGTACCCCAATACTCCAAAGCTGAGGTTTAATGAGTTCCTAGAACAAAAAATTGAATATAGATCAGGGGGACAGGAACAATGGAAGCCTATAAAGAAAGTTTGGGAGGGATTGAAGTTAAAATGGACACAAGCAGGTTATCTAGGGGGGTGGCCGCCAACAGGGGCCCAGCTGAAAACAATGGAATGTGAGTTGAGAGGGACGTAGCAGGAGGCCAGAGACAAGGAAGTTGAAAGAAATAAAAGCCATGTATTTAAGAACCAAGGGACCAAACAGAGAATGAACAGAAGGCGGGGCCATTGCGTCTCCCACTGGTCTGCTTACTGGCGTAAATGAAGATTTGTAAGAATCAAATCCTGTGCATGAAACACGCTTGATATTCAGTCGGGGACTAATATCGATATGAATGAGGTCGGGGACAAAGCGAGTGTGGTACATGAGGTGTTTCAGTTGGAGCTGGAACCGGTGAGAATGTTGAAAAAGTCGCAGGCTTGCTGATGAGAGTTATATCATAGAATATTGAGGGGGGTGCATGACTGTTGGAAAGAGTGTTAAACTCTATTAACGCAAATTTCTTTTTGCGGATTTATATTATGAGGTTTGAACTATACTAATGTTGTAGAATTACATAATCAACATCTGAACATACTTACGTTAAACATTAATTGAGCCACTGAGTAATAGATAAGCTGTACACTAGGTACGGGGCGAAGGGTGTGGTCGATGTAAGACGGGAGTGGTGTTCTAACCAAATTATTTAGTTATTTTAATTCATTTATACAAGTACTTCCCGGGTATTGATTTTGGTTTGATTGTTCAGATAACATCATTGAAATTAAACAGGAGGTCAAGGTATACTAACATTAGAATCTGTTTTCATTATGGAGAACTATGAAAGGCCCCCAGAGTGGATTGCAGGCTGAGGTTTTTATGTTAAAGGGACAGTGCACATTTATCACAGTTGTGTGTGTCTGTCTAATGGCTGGGTATTTAAGAAGTATTTTTGGGAGAAAATTTGGAGAAACACGAATAAGACATGAAACATCGAGACAAATTATTTGAGTTTGAGGGGATTATCATAATTATTAGGTTTTGTTTTTGTAGTAAATGTTTGGGTTAAGGGGATTTCCATGTTCCCAGAGACATGATATTTTAAAGAGGCACGCTCACATATGGAACCTTTATGAGTTTTTTATTTTATGAGTTTTAATTACACAAGTGATTTTTATTTTATTTTAAGGATAAAGGGTTCTTTAATATGTCTAATATGGTATGGAACACGAATGTGGGGGGATGGTGTAACCCGTGACCGGATTTCATGGCTCTCTCGGGTGGTCTGATCAGCCACAAGGGGGTGCCATTTGAATAATACATTTGTGGTCATGGGTAATACTGTTTAAAAAAAAAAAAAAAAAAAAAAATAGAATATTTTTTTTTTTTGAAATTACATTTTTTAAGGTAACTTAATTATAGTGGAGTTTACTTAACCTATATAAAGACTTTAGAAATTGCCACCATAGACATGTTTTTCTAAAAATCCATGAGTTTAGATAAAGCCAAACAGTGAGACATTTAGTTAAAATGTGGAAACATGGGAAAAGGCAGACAGATGAGCCCTCCCCCGCACTGCAGAGACCTTGACGGTTGGAGAGCAGAGAGGAGAATTTTTAGAAGGGAGCCAGGACGAGCAAAGATAACGGAGTATGTAGATAACAGTCACTGAGTGGAGACAAAAGGGAGAATCGGACATGTGGGAAATTAAAGGGGCGCTCCTACATGATAATGTCAGAACAGAAGGATAATATACTAATCTTACCTAAGTCATTATTTAGAGTAGGTAAAGTTGTTACCTGGGCAAAGCCAGGTATCAAAAGGGGGATAGGTAAATTGTGGTCTAGGATAGGATGGGGCCTATTGGATAAACGAATATTTTTTTAAATGTAGCTAACAAATGGGCATAGAAGTTAAAGATAGAATCAGATAAAACATGAGAAACTGTTTGTTAACCAAGCCTGTATGTCCAGCATTTTATGCATTATAGGTGAACTGCAGGTGAAGTCACTCAATCCAGTCCCAGAGGCTTGTTGGGGGGACCATACCAAGGTCTCCTGGTGGCAGCTAGCTGAAAGAGCTACCCGGATTCATATCGCACGGTGGGAGGGTAAGACACACTGACACTATCGAACAATAAACAGTGTTCGAGAGGAGAACTGGAATTAACAGAATTCCGGGGGCCATCTCTCGAATGAAGAAAATCCTCCCTGTCCTGTCACCCCTGTTTTTGTTCATAGAAGTGAAGATGTGTCTGGCTCTTGCTAAGTGATGTGTTCTCGGGGAAAGGGTGGGGCTTCACATGGAAGCTGTTTGTCTGAGCTGTCTTATCGTGGGTGACATCCCAAATAACACAGCTCCGGATGAATCAGTACCCGAAGCCTCAGCTGGTTTGACCACCCTGGCTCACGGGTTGACAGAAAACACTGGGGTGGATACTTCTCTGATTAATTGGGTTTGATAGTATGTTTAGAAAATGGGGAAAATATTATGATCACTGTATTATGGGCTACATTCACCTGTGTGACTGTTTTAGTTTTATGGGGCTGTTGTCTATGAGGCCTTATTTCCAGGACTCTGGAGAAATCGATGGAAATAGATGGTGATGTACCAGCGGATTCCAGGTTCTGACCCGTGGAATGCTGAATGTATGTCTACAGAACAAGTAGATGAAAATTATAAATGAAATTATATTAAATTGGGAGGGTGTCCGTATGGGGATTACAGGATAACCGACTTGGGACAGTTCTGGGATTGGAAGAGAGGGTATCCTTATAGCATAGGGGATCCCACAAAGGTGGATAGGTTTTCCATGATATGGGAAAACCTGGGAGCACTGTTGAACTTTGTAAAGGTGATAATCTTGCTAACCATCAAAACTATTAAGCTCTCTGATGCAGGCACTTACACCCTCGGACTACAAAGGACCGGGACAGACACGATGGGTGTGTTTTCTATTAAGGTGCTGCCAAAACCAGAGGTCCCAGATGAACCAGGGCCAGACACACTCCTCTACCACCCCTGGACCGAACCTGCCACCACTGTATTAAAAAATCCCATTCAGGTAATTAATGTTAGACTATTCAGCTATTGATCAATTAGGCACTGAGACTGGTGTTAAAGGTAGGGACAATTTGTGGCTTTCTTATGAGGTACAGTTAAGACCCTGAAAAGAAAGGACTACATGAGTTACATGAAACATTGGTCATGATGGACCTGTTCTGGCTACACACCCATTTGCTATAGGAGAAAAGGAGGGGTGGTTGTGTATTCTGAGAGGTTTTTACCTGGTTGAGGCCAATTCAACTCTCTGTTCCTCTGAGCCTTGTGTTTCCTACAGTACCTCCTCATCGGGCCCCTTGGGGTGTTGAGGCATATGGGGGCAATTACAGTTGCATCACGGGTACAGGTAATGGCATTGATTATGGGAGATTGCCTGAAGCTGATTGCAGTAGTAACATAACCATTAATTCCACTTGGCCAGTTACAGGCCTAAACCAAACTAGTGGTCTGGCTGATGTGTGGTGGATCTGTGGACCCAAAAGAGTGCTGAGACTCATTCTTAGAGGAGACTGGCAAGGTACGTGTGCTCTGACCAGTTTGATAATTCCACTGACCATTGTTGATGTTACTGCTGAACAGCTGTTGGGTTCTGTATCCAGGGGACCGGAAAACATTCCATCCCATGGGAGACATAGAAGTAGTGCTCCATGGACAGAGGATGTAGTTGACATACACACTAACCTGTTGGGAGTGCCGGTGGGGGTTCCTCATGAGCTTCAGGCCTTGGGCAGGAATGATGGATTATAGGTCCAGCCATAGTGGATGCAAGACAGACTGCATGGATTCATTACATCTACTATGATCAACAGCGTTTTGTTAATTACCCCCGTGATGCACTCACTGGTATGTCTGAACAGTTTGAGGCCACATCTAGGGTTGCCAGACAGAATAGACTTGCTTTGGATATGCTTCTTGCCAGTCAGGGGGGCGTATGCAAGATGTTCGGTGAACAATGTTGCACGTATATTCCTAATAACACCAGTCCAGATAGTAGTATATCTAAGGCCCTTAGTGGGCTTGATGCACTATCTGCTGAGATGAGGACCATGGCGGGGGTGGAGGAGTCTGGCCTGTTCTCTTGAGTGGGAGCCTGGTTTTGGTAAGTACACTAGAATGGTGGTTACTGGATTTCTGACCCTAATTTTTGTATTTTTGTTATTGATGTGTTGTGCTTCTTGCATCATACCGTGTTTTAAGAAGTCTGTTACAGATGTGGTGAAGGCTTCAGGCATATGATGATGCCTTTGCTTGATGCTCCAGTTGGAGATGCTGATACTGAAGCATGCTTTCAGGGGAGGATGAGACTGACTGAGGATGACCCATGGTATGCTGTGGGCGAGGTAGTAGAATAAAGCTTACACCACCACAGTTCCTTGTTATACATCTTTATGATGGGTTTTCTTTCCAGTATGTTTGTTCTCCCTGTTGTGAAGGTTTTGAGTCCCTGGGTGGCATGAAGCCCAACTGGTGCAGGATAGGAGTAGCTGAGAGGACCAGATGGTTTATAATAATGCTTTGCTATGTTTTACTCTGTTTTCCATGACCAAAGTTTTATCCGGTATCTTACATGTCAATAAACAAAGTGTTATCCTGTTTTTGCTAAGTGACACCCTTGTGGGTGTCAAAAGGGGGACTTAAATTTCAAATTTTTTTTTTTTTTTAATGTTCTGTTTTTGAATGAGCTGTTCTCTTTTGACATGAAGGTATTTTAAACTCTGTGACTGTTATATGATTCATTGCTGAATTTTTGTTCACACCCTGGGGGGTGTGAAAAAGAGGGATTATTGGTTCCTGTGTTTTACATTATAGCCATTACCATATATATGATTGAATATTATCTGCTGTTGGCTTGTGTTGATGTATGCAAGTGTTATGCAACATAGCTGACTTGAAACATTGTTAAAAGTGTCAGGGCCAGGGGACTTTCTCATGCTGGAAAAATACAGAAGGGAGGGCACATTCAGAGCGTGGGGTTGCGAGAACAAGCGTTTTTTGTTGTTGTTAAATAACAGGAGCCAGGTGCGTGATAACGGTATGGAGCATGAGCGCCCGGCTGCAACTTCTCTTATGACATTCCAGAATCGCATTGCAGTAGATATGCTACTGGCGGAGAAAGGTGGAGCTTGTACTATGTTTGGTGAACAGTGTTGCACTTTCATCCCTAATAACGCAGCCTCCGATGGTAGCTTGACCATGGCCCTAGAAGGTTTGAGGACGCTTAATGGTAAAATGAAATCTCATTCTGGGATGGATACCTCGATGTGGGACTCCTGGATGAGTGCGTTTGGTAAATATAAAACCCTGGTGTCCATTTTGGTATCCATTTCGGTGTTCGCTGCCATTTTAGTTCTCTGTGGATACTGTTGCATTCCATGCATCCGTTCCCTTGCCACTAGGGTTATCTCTAGAGCCATTGACCCTTCCTCCCCTTCCCAGATGTTTCCTCTGCTGGATAAAGACCTACATGAATTCGAGGATGAGGAGGAGAGTGCCTATTTAGGTTCACATTATATCTGCAGTTGCCTTATGGGGATGTATGTATGTGTTATGCAAGTGGATCATTCCGCCTGACTTGCCTAGTTTAAGTCACATCTCTTTGGAGATGTGAAGAGAGGGAATCACAACTTTTCCTGCGGGAAAAAAGTTGGCTTATGTAGACAAGCATTTACTTTTATTTTGAGCTGTTGTTCTCCGCTCTGTTAAATGAGGGTTGTAAGTTCCTAGGTGGCTGGTAGCCAACTTAGTACATAGTGGGATTGAATGGAGAACATGATGTAATACATATCTATTTCTGTTTAATACCGTGCCTTATTTCATAGTCCCCTTGGGAGAAGTTTCTCTTTGTGTCTGGATCCAGTTAGGTTGTGTCACGTCTCTGGTGAGACGTGAAGAGAGGGTTTTGTAGAGAAATGCTATTTCTTATGTAGGAGACCAAACTATTGTTAAGGGGGGGCTACCACTCAGAGTTGAGCCTGTGGGGTCCCCTACAGGATAGCTCCCGCATTACACTAATGGCCAAAACCAGCGCACACACACATGATCTCTGTTGTAGCTGAACGTTGAATGCCCGAAGAGGATTCTACGATGACGGACAGACAACTGAGCCAATGGCGGAAGACTACAGACTACACCCCAGCTGAACCAATCCAAAGATCCGATCTTCCAGAATCAACCTACATTCTTTTCTATATAATAGTGGTGTGCTGATTGTAACGGCCTCTTCTTCGTCTGCGCTTCCGTACGAACCAGCGGGAGAGCCGTAATTACGCTGTTCTAGATATCTTCACTCTGAATAAACTGTAGCTTGTCATACAATTTACCACCTTGTCTGAATCGATCCTTGACCGACTCGTCCGTCTACATATCCAATTACTAACAGTTTCGAACCAGGGACCTTTCGCGTGTAAAGCGAACGTGATAACCACTACACTACAGAAACTGATGCAAGTGTTATCAGCAAGGAGTAACCCAAATTTTACAGATATTCATTGCATGTATTCCAATTTCCAAAAAAAGCCATTCATGAGAACATATATTCTCTGTTGTTGATACAGCACTAACTGCATGTGTCAAAGATCACTGTTTCTATCAGTTTTTCAACCACAGACCTTTCGCATGTAAGGTGAACGTGATAACCATTACACTACAGAAACTGCTGCATTAATTACCAGCAAGGAGTAAACCGCATTTTACAAATATTTATTGCATGTATTCGAATTTCCAAAGTAAGGCATTTATTAGAACAACTATTCTCTGTTACAAATACAGTACTTAATGGATTTGTCATAGAGAACTGTTTCCGCCCAGCTTCGAATCGGGGACCATTCATGTGTAAAGCAAACTTGATAACTACTAAACTAGAGAAACTGCTGCTAGAATTATTACTGTGGAGTAAACCAAATTTTACATATATTCATCGCACGAATTCGAAATTCCAACATAATGCATTTATGAAAATTCTCTGTTACAAATACAGTACTTCTCACATGTGTCAGAGACGTCTGTTTCCGCCCAGCAACGAAAAGTATACATTTTGCGTCTTAAGTGAACTTGATAACCACTACGCTATGGAATCTTTTGATTCCCAAAAGAAGGCATTAATGAAAAATTGAATTTTCAGTTTCAACTATGGTACTTACTGAATGTATCAATGAGTGCTGTTTACCAAGAGGTTCAAACCAGGGACCTTTTGCATGTTAAGTGCACGTGATAACAGCTACACTACAGAAACTTCTGCTTGAGATACCTGCAAGAAGTAAACTTAATTTTCTTATAGTCAGTGCATGTATTTGAATTTCCAAAATAAGGTATTTATGAAAGCAACTCATCTCTTTTATAAATACACAACTTACTGCATGTGTCAAAGATGACTGTTTCCGCCCGGTTTCGAACCAGGGACCTTTCGCGTGTAAAGCGAACGTGATAACCACTACACTACAGAAACTGATGCAAGTGTTATCAGCAAGGAGTAACCCAAATTTTACAGATATTCATTGCATGTATTCCAATTTCCAAAAAAAGCCATTCATGAGAACATATATTCTCTGTGGTTGATACAGCACTAACTGCATGTGTCAAAGATCACTGTTTCTATCAGTTTTTCAACCACAGACCTTTCGCATGTAAGGTGAATGTGATAACCATTACACTACAGAAACTGCTGCATTAATTACCAGCAAGGAGTAAACCGCATTTTACAAATATTTATTGCATGTATTCGAATTTCCAAAGTAAGGCATTTATTAGAACAACTATTCTCTGTTACAAATACAGTACTTAATGGATTTGTCATAGAGAACTGTTTCCGCCCAGCTTCGAATCGGGGACCATTCATGTGTAAAGCAAACTTGATAACTACTAAACTAGAGAAACTGCTGCTAGAATTATTACTGTGGAGTAAACCAAATTTTACATATATTCATCGCACGAATTCGAAATTCCAACATAATGCATTTATGAAAATTCTCTGTTACAAATACAGTACTTCTCACATGTGTCAGAGACGTCTGTTTCCGCCCAGCAACGAAAAGTATACATTTTGCGTCTTAAGTGAACTTGATAACCACTACGCTATGGAATCTTTTGATTCCCAAAAGAAGGCATTAATGAAAAATTGAATTTTCAGTTTCAACTATGGTACTTACTGAATGTATCAATGAGTGCTGTTTACACAGAGGTTCAAACCAGGGACCTTTTGCATGTTAAGTGCACGTGATAACAGCTACACTACAGAAACTTCTGCTTGAGATACCTGCAACAAGTAAACTTAATTTTCTTATAGTCAGTGCATGTATTTGAATTTCCAAAATAAGGTATTTATGAAAGCGACTCATCTCTTTTATAAATACACAACTTACTGCATGTGTCAAAGATCACTGTTTCCGCCCGGTTTCGAACCAGGGACCTTTCGCGTGTAAAGCGAACGTGATAACCACTACACTACAGAAACTGATGCAAGTGTTATCAGCAAGGAGTAACCCAAATTTTACAGATATTCATTGCATGTATTCCAATTTCCAAAAAAAGCCATTCATGAGAACATATATTCTCTGTTGTTGATACAGCACTAACTGCATGTGTCAAAGATCACTGTTTCTATCAGTTTTTCAACCACAGACCTTTCGCATGTAAGGTGAACGTGATAACCATTACACTACAGAAACTGCTGCATTAATTACCAGCAAGGAGTAAACCGCATTTTACAAATATTTATTGCATGTATTCGAATTTCCAAAGTAAGGCATTTATTAGAACAACTATTCTCTGTTACAAATACAGTACTTAATGGATTTGTCATAGAGTACTGTTTCCGCCCAGCTTCGAATCGGGGACCATTCGTGTGTAAAGCAAACTTGATAACTACTAAACTAGAGAAACTGCTGCTAGAATTATTACTGTGGAGTAAACCAAATTTTACATATATTCATCGCACGAATTCGAAATTCCAACATAATGCATTTATGAAAATTCTCTGTTACAAATACAGTACTTCTCACATGTGTCAGAGACGTCTGTTTCCGCCCAGCATCGAAAAGTATACATTTTGCGTCTTAAGTGAACTTGATAACCACTACGCTATGGAATCTTTTGATTCCCAAAAGAAGGCATTAATGAAAATTGAATTTTCAGTTTCAACTATGGTACTTACTGAATGTATCAATGAGTGCTGTTTACACAGAGGTTCAAACCAGGGACCTTTTGCATGTTAAGTGCACGTGATAACAGCTACACTACAGAAACTTCTGCTTGAGATACCTGCAAGAAGTAAACTTAATTTTCTTATAGTCAGTGCATGTATTTGAATTTCCAAAATAAGGTATTTATGAAAGCAACTCATCTCTTTTATAAATACACAACTTACTGCATGTGTCAAAGATGACTGTTTCCGCCCGGTTTCGAACCAGGGACCTTTCGCGTGTAAAGCGAACGTGATAACCACTACACTACAGAAACTGATGCAAGTGTTATCAGCAAGGAGTAACCCAAATTTTACAGATATTCATTGCATGTATTCCAATTTCCAAAAAAAGCCATTCATGAGAACATATATTCTCTGTTGTTGATACAGCACTAACTGCATGTGTCAAAGATCACTGTTTCTATCAGTTTTTCAACCACAGACCTTTCGCATGTAAGGTGAACGTGATAACCATTACACTACAGAAACTGCTGCATTAATTACCAGCAAGGAGTAAACCGCATTTTACAAATATTTATTGCATGTATTCGAATTTCCAAAGTAAGGCATTTATTAGAACAACTATTCTCTGTTACAAATACAGTACTTAATGGATTTGTCATAGAGAACTGTTTCCGCCCAGCTTCGAATCGGGGACCATTCGTGTGTAAAGCAAACTTGATAACTACTAAACTAGAGAAACTGCTGCTAGAATTATTACTGTGGAGTAAACCAAATTTTACATATATTCATCGCACGAATTCGAAATTCCAACATAATGCATTTATGAAAATTCTCTGTTACAAATACAGTACTTCTCACATGTGTCAGAGACGTCTGTTTCCGCCCAGCATCGAAAAGTATACATTTTGCGTCTTAAGTGAACTTGATAACCACTACGCTATGGAATCTTTTGATTCCCAAAAGAAGGCATTAATGAAAAATTAGAATTTTCAGTTTCAACTATGGTACTTACTGAATGTATCAATGAGTGCTGTTTACACAGAGGTTCAAACCAGGGACCTTTTGCATGTTAAGTGCACGTGATAACAGCTACACTACAGAAACTTCTGCTTGAGATACCTGCAAGAAGTAAACTTAATTTTCTTATAGTCAGTGCATGTATTTGAATTTCCAAAATAAGGTATTTATGAAAGCAACTCATCTCTTTTATAAATACACAACTTACTGCATGTGTCAAAGATGACTGTTTCCGCCCGGTTTCGAACCAGGGACCTTTCGCGTGTAAAGCGAACGTGATAACCACTACACTACAGAAACTGATGCAAGTGTTATCAGCAAGGAGTAACCCAAATTTTACAGATATTCATTGCATGTATTCCAATTTCCAAAAAAAGCCATTCATGAGAACATATATTCTCTGTTGTTGATACAGCACTAACTGCATGTGTCAAAGATCACTGTTTCTATCAGTTTTTCAACCACAGACCTTTCGCATGTAAGGTGAACGTGATAACCATTACACTACAGAAACTGCTGCATTAATTACCAGCAAGGAGTAAACCGCATTTTACAAATATTTATTGCATGTATTCGAATTTCCAAAGTAAGGCATTTATTAGAACAACTATTCTCTGTTACAAATACAGTACTTAATGGATTTGTCATAGAGTACTGTTTCCGCCCAGCTTCGAATCGGGGACCATTCGTGTGTAAAGCAAACTTGATAACTACTAAACTAGAGAAACTGCTGCTAGAATTATTACTGTGGAGTAAACCAAATTTTACATATATTCATCGCACGAATTCGAAATTCCAACATAATGCATTTATGAAAATTCTCTGTTACAAATACAGTACTTCTCACATGTGTCAGAGACGTCTGTTTCCGCCCAGCATCGAAAAGTATACATTTTGCGTCTTAAGTGAACTTGATAACCACTACGCTATGGAATCTTTTGATTCCCAAAAGAAGGCATTAATGAAAAATTGAATTTTCAGTTTCAACTATGGTACTTACTGAATGTATCAATGAGTGCTGTTTACACAGAGGTTCAAACCAGGGACCTTTTGCATGTTAAGTGCACGTGATAACAGCTACACTACAGAAACTTCTGCTTGAGATACCTGCAAGAAGTAAACTTAATTTTCTTATAGTCAGTGCATGTATTTGAATTTCCAAAATAAGGTATTTATGAAAGCAACTCATCTCTTTTATAAATACACAACTTACTGCATGTGTCAAAGATGACTGTTTCCGCCCGGTTTCGAACCAGGGACCTTTCGCGTGTAAAGCAAACGTGATAACCACTACACTACAGAAACTGATGCAAGTGTTATCTGCAAGGAGTAACCCAAGTTTTACAGATATTCATTGCATGTATTCCAATTTCCAAAAAAAGCCATTCATGAGAACATATATTCTCTGTTGTTGATACAGCACTAACTGCATGTGTCAAAGATCACTGTTTCTATCAGTTTTTCAACCACAGACCTTTCGCATGTAAGGTGAACGTGATAACCATTACACTACAGAAACTGCTGCATTAATTACCAGCAAGGAGTAAACCGCATTTTACAAATATTTATTGCATGTATTCGAATTTCCAAAGTAAGGCATTTATTAGAACAACTATTCTCTGTTACAAATACAGTACTTAATGGATTTGTCATAGAGTACTGTTTCCGCCCAGCTTCGAATCGGGGACCATTCGTGTGTAAAGCAAACTTGATAACTACTAAACTAGAGAAACTGCTGCTAGAATTATTACTGTGGAGTAAACCAAATTTTACATATATTCATCGCACGAATTCGAAATTCCAACATAATGCATTTATGAAAATTCTCTGTTACAAATACAGTACTTCTCACATGTGTCAGAGACGTCTGTTTCCGCCCAGCATCGAAAAGTATACATTTTGCGTCTTAAGTGAACTTGATAACCACTACGCTATGGAATCTTTTGATTCCCAAAAGAAGGCATTAATGAAAAATAGAATTTTCAGTTTCAACTATGGTACTTACTGAATGTATCAATGAGTGCTGTTTACACAGAGGTTCAAACCAGGGACCTTTTGCATGTTAAGTGCACGTGATAACAGCTACACTACAGAAACTTCTGCTTGAGATACCTGCAAGAAGTAAACTTAATTTTCTTATAGTCAGTGCATGTATTTGAATTTCCAAAATAAGGTATTTATGAAAGCAACTCATCTCTTTTATAAATACACAACTTACTGCATGTGTCAAAGATGACTGTTTCCGCCCGGTTTCGAACCAGGGACCTTTCGCGTGTAAAGCGAACGTGATAACCACTACACTACAGAAACTGATGCAAGTGTTATCAGCAAGGAGTAACCCAAATTTTACAGATATTCATTGCATGTATTCCAATTTCCAAAAAAAGCCATTCATGAGAACATATATTCTCTGTTGTTGATACAGCACTAACTGCATGTGTCAAAGATCACTGTTTCTATCAGTTTTTCAACCACAGACCTTTCGCATGTAAGGTGAACGTGATAACCATTACACTACAGAAACTGCTGCATTAATTACCAGCAAGGAGTAAACCGCATTTTACAAATATTTATTGCATGTATTCGAATTTCCAAAGTAAGGCATTTATTAGAACAACTATTCTCTGTTACAAATACAGTACTTAATGGATTTGTCATAGAGAACTGTTTCCGCCCAGCTTCGAATCGGGGACCATTCGTGTGTAAAGCAAACTTGATAACTACTAAACTAGAGAAACTGCTGCTAGAATTATTACTGTGGAGTAAACCAAATTTTACATATATTCATCGCACGAATTCGAAATTCCAACATAATGCATTTATGAAAATTCTCTGTTACAAATACAGTACTTCTCACATGTGTCAGAGACGTCTGTTTCCGCCCAGCATCGAAAAGTATACATTTTGCGTCTTAAGTGAACTTGATAACCACTACGCTATGGAATCTTTTGATTCCCAAAAGAAGGCATTAATGAAAATTTGAATTTTCAGTTTCAACTATGGTACTTACTGAATGTATCAATGAGTGCTGTTTACCAAGAGGTTCAAACCAGGGACCTTTTGCATGTTAAGTGCACGTGATAACAGCTACACTACAGAAACTTCTGCTTGAGATACCTGCAAGAAGTAAACTTAATTTTCTTATAGTCAGTGCATGTATTTGAATTTCCAAAATAAGGTATTTATGAAAGCGACTCATCTCTTTTATAAATACACAACTTACTGCATGTGTCAAAGATGACTGTTTCCGCCCGGTTTCGAACCAGGGACCTTTCGCGTGTAAAGCGAACGTGATAACCACTACACTACAGAAACTGATGCAAGTGTTATCAGCAAGGAGTAACCCAAATTTTACAGATATTCATTGCATGTATTCCAATTTCCAAAAAAAGCCATTCATGAGAACATATATTCTCTGTTGTTGATACAGCACTAACTGCATGTGTCAAAGATCACTGTTTCTATCAGTTTTTCAACCACAGACCTTTCGCATGTAAGGTGAACGTGATAACCATTACACTACAGAAACTGCTGCATTAATTACCAGCAAGGAGTAAACCGCATTTTACAAATATTTATTGCATGTATTCGAATTTCCAAAGTAAGGCATTTATTAGAACAACTATTCTCTGTTACAAATACAGTACTTAATGGATTTGTCATAGAGTACTGTTTCCGCCCAGCTTCGAATCGGGGACCATTCGTGTGTAAAGCAAACTTGATAACTACTAAACTAGAGAAACTGCTGCTAGAATTATTACTGTGGAGTAAACCAAATTTTACATATATTCATCGCACGAATTCGAAATTCCAACATAATGCATTTATGAAAATTCTCTGTTACAAATACAGTACTTCTCACATGTGTCAGAGACGTCTGTTTCCGCCCAGCATCGAAAAGTATACATTTTGCGTCTTAAGTGAACTTGATAACCACTACGCTATGGAATCTTTTGATTCCCAAAAGAAGGCATTAATGAAAAATAGAATTTTCAGTTTCAACTATGGTACTTACTGAATGTATCAATGAGTGCTGTTTACACAGAGGTTCAAACCAGGGACCTTTTGCATGTTAAGTGCACGTGATAACAGCTACACTACAGAAACTTCTGCTTGAGATACCTGCAAGAAGTAAACTTAATTTTCTTATAGTCAGTGCATGTATTTGAATTTCCAAAATAAGGTATTTATGAAAGCAACTCATCTCTTTTATAAATACACAACTTACTGCATGTGTCAAAGATGACTGTTTCCGCCCGGTTTCGAACCAGGGACCTTTCGCGTGTAAAGCGAACGTGATAACCACTACACTACAGAAACTGATGCAAGTGTTATCAGCAAGGAGTAACCCAAATTTTACAGATATTCATTGCATGTATTCCAATTTCCAAAAAAAGCCATTCATGAGAACATATATTCTCTGTTGTTGATACAGCACTAACTGCATGTGTCAAAGATCACTGTTTCTATCAGTTTTTCAACCACAGACCTTTCGCATGTAAGGTGAACGTGATAACCATTACACTACAGAAACTGCTGCATTAATTACCAGCAAGGAGTAAACCGCATTTTACAAATATTTATTGCATGTATTCGAATTTCCAAAGTAAGGCATTTATTAGAACAACTATTCTCTGTTACAAATACAGTACTTAATGGATTTGTCATAGAGAACTGTTTCCGCCCAGCTTCGAATCGGGGACCATTCGTGTGTAAAGCAAACTTGATAACTACTAAACTAGAGAAACTGCTGCTAGAATTATTACTGTGGAGTAAACCAAATTTTACATATATTCATCGCACGAATTCGAAATTCCAACATAATGCATTTATGAAAATTCTCTGTTACAAATACAGTACTTCTCACATGTGTCAGAGACGTCTGTTTCCGCCCAGCATCGAAAAGTATACATTTTGCGTCTTAAGTGAACTTGATAACCACTACGCTATGGAATCTTTTGATTCCCAAAAGAAGGCATTAATGAAAATTAGAATTTTCAGTTTCAACTATGGTACTTACTGAATGTATCAATGAGTGCTGTTTACACAGAGGTTCAAACCAGGGACCTTTTGCATGTTAAGTGCACGTGATAACAGCTACACTACAGAAACTTCTGCTTGAGATACCTGCAAGAAGTAAACTTAATTTTCTTATAGTCAGTGCATGTATTTGAATTTCCAAAATAAGGTATTTATGAAAGCAACTCATCTCTTTTATAAATACACAACTTACTGCATGTGTCAAAGATGACTGTTTCCGCCCGGTTTCGAACCAGGGACCTTTCGCGTGTAAAGCGAACGTGATAACCACTACACTACAGAAACTGATGCAAGTGTTATCAGCAAGGAGTAACCCAAATTTTACAGATATTCATTGCATGTATTCCAATTTCCAAAAAAAGCCATTCATGAGAACATATATTCTCTGTTGTTGATACAGCACTAACTGCATGTGTCAAAGATCACTGTTTCTATCAGTTTTTCAACCACAGACCTTTCGCATGTAAGGTGAACGTGATAACCATTACACTACAGAAACTGCTGCATTAATTACCAGCAAGGAGTAAACCGCATTTTACAAATATTTATTGCATGTATTCGAATTTCCAAAGTAAGGCATTTATTAGAACAACTATTCTCTGTTTCAAATACAGTACTTAATGGATTTGTCATAGAGTACTGTTTCCGCCCAGCTTCGAATCGGGGACCATTCGTGTGTAAAGCAAACTTGATAACTACTAAACTAGAGAAACTGCTGATAGAATTATTACTGTGGAGTAAACCTAATTTTACATATATTCATCGCACGAATTCGAAATTCCAATATAATGCATTTATGAAAATTCTCTGTTACAAATACAGTACTTCTCACATGTGTCAGAGACGTCTGTTTCCGCCCAGCATCGAAAAGTATACATTTTGCGTCTTAAGTGAACTTGATAACCACTACGCTATGGAATCTTTTGATTCCCAAAAGAAGGCATTAATGAAAAATTGAATTTTCAGTTTCAACTATGGTACTTACTGAATGTATCAATGAGTGCTGTTTACACAGAGGTTCAAACCAGGGACCTTTTGCATGTTAAGTGCACGTGATAACAGCTACACTACAGAAACTTCTGCTTGGGATACCTGCAAGAAGTAAACTTAATTTTCTTATAGTCAGTGCATGTATTTGAATTTCCAAAATAAGGTATTTATGAAAGCAACTCATCTCTTTTATAAATACACAACTTACTGCATGTGTCAAAGATGACTGTTTCCGCCCGGTTTCGAACCAGGGACCTTTCGCGTGTAAAGCAAACGTGATAACCACTACACTACAGAAACTGATGCAAGTGTTATCTGCAAGGAGTATCCCAAGTTTTACAGATATTCATTGCATGTATTCCAATTTCCAAAAAAAGCCATTCATGAGAACATATATTCTCTGTTGTTGATACAGCACTAACTGCATGTGTCAAAGATCACTGTTTCTATCAGTTTTTCAACCACAGACCTTTCACATGTAAGGTGAACGTGATAACCATTACACTACAGAAACTGCTGCATTAATTACCAGCAAGGAGTAAACCGCATTTACAAATATTTATTGCATGTATTCGAATTTCCAAAGTAAGGCATTTATTAGAACAACTATTCTCTGTTACAAATACAGTACTTAATGGATTTGTCATAGAGTACTGTTTCCGCCCAGCTTCGAATCGGGGACCATTCGTGTGTAAAGCAAACTTGATAACTACTAAACTAGAGAAACTGCTGCTAGAATTATTACTGTGGAGTAAACCAATTTTACATATATTCATCGCACGAATTCGAAATTCCAACATAATGCATTTATGAAAATTCTCTGTTACAAATACAGTACTTCTCACATGTGTCAGAGACGTCTGTTTCCGCCCAGCATCGAAAAGTATACATTTTGCGTCTTAAGTGAACTTGATAACCACTACGCTATGGAATCTTTTGATTCCCAAAAGAAGGCATTAATGAAAAATAGAATTTTCAGTTTCAACTATGGTACTTACTGAATGTATCAATGAGTGCTGTTTACACAGAGGTTCAAACCAGGGACCTTTTGCATGTTAAGTGCACGTGATAACAGCTACACTACAGAAACTTCTGCTTGAGATACCTGCAAGAAGTAACTTAATTTTCTTATAGTCAGTGCATGTATTTGAATTTCCAAAATAAGGTATTTATGAAAGCAACTCATCTCTTTTATGAATACACAACTTACTGCATGTGTCAAAGATGACTGTTTCCGCCCGGTTTCGAACCAGGGACCTTTCGCGTGTAAAGCGAACGTGATAACCACTACACTACAGAAACTGATGCAAGTGTTATCAGCAAGGAGTAACCCAAATTTTACAGATATTCATTGCATGTATTCCAATTTCCAAAAAAAAGCCATTCATGAGAACATATATTCTCTGTTGTTGATACAGCACTAACTGCATGTGTCAAAGATCACTGTTTCTATCAGTTTTTCAACCACAGACCTTTCGCATGTAAGGTGAACGTGATAACATTACACTACAGAAACTGCTGCATAGAATTACCAGCAAGGAGTAAACCGCATTTTACAAATATTTATTGCATGTATTCGAATTTCCAAAGTAAGGCATTTATTAGACACAACTATTCTCTGTTACAAATACAGTACTTAAGGGATTTGTCATAGAGTAACTGTTTCCGCCCAGCTTCGAATCGGGGACCATTCGTGTGTAAAGCAAACTTGATAACTACTAAACTAGAGAAACTGCTGCTAGAATTATTACTGTGGAGTAAACCAAAATTTTACATATATTCATCGCACGAATTCGAAATTCAACATAATGCATTTATGAAAATTCTCTGTTACAAATACAGTACTTCCTCACATGTGTCGAAGACGTCTGTTTCCGCCCAGCATCGAAAAGTATACATTTTGCGTCTTAAGTGAACTTGATAACACTACGCTATGGAATCTTTTGATTCCCAAAAGAAGGCATTAATGAAAAATTGAATTTTCAGTTTCAACTATGGTACTTACTGAATGTATCAATGGTGCTGTTTACACAGAGGTTCAAACCAGGGACCTTTTGCATGTTAAGTGCACGTGATAACAGCTACACTACAGAAACTTCTGCTTGAGATACCTGCAAGAAGTAAACTTAATTTTCTTTAGTCAGTGCATGTATTTGAATTTCCAAAATAAGGTATTTATGAAAGCAACTCATCTCTTTTATAAATACACAACTTACTGCATGTGTCAAAGATGACTGTTTCCGCCCGGTTTCGAACAGGACCTTTCGCGTGTAAAGCGAACGTGATAACCACTACACTACAGAAACTGATGCAAGTGTTATCAGCAAGGAGTAACCCAAATTTTTACAGATATTCATTGCATGTATTCCAATTTCCAAAAAAAGCCATTCATGAGAACATATATTCTCTGTTGTTGAGACAGCACTAACTGCATGTGTCAAAGATCACTGTTTCTATCAGTTTTTCAACCACAGACCTTTCGCATGTAAGGTGAACGTGATAACCATTACACTACAGACAACTGCTGCATTAATTATTAAACAACTATTCGCTGTTTCAAATACATACTTAATGGATTTGTCATAGAGAACTGTTTCCGCCCAGCTTCGAATCGGGGACCATTCGG
>NW_022263159.1:0-77143 GCF_002021735.2 Oncorhynchus kisutch
ACAAAGACACACTAATCAGACCAAGGACAGATTTCCACCGGTCTAATGTCCATTGCTCGTGTTTCTTGCCCCAAGCAAGTCTCTTGTTCTTATCGGGTCCTTTAGGAGTGGTTTTCTTTGCAGCAGTTTGACATGAAGGCCTGATTCACGCAGTCTCCTCTGAACAGTGATGTTGAGATGTGTCTGTTACTTCAACTCTGTGAAGCATTTATTTGGGCTGCAATTTCTGAGGCTGGTAACTCTAATGAACTTATCCTCTGCAGCAGAGGTAACTCTGGGTCTTCCTTTCCTGTGGCGGTCCTCGGGAGAGCCAGTTTCATCATAGCGCTTGATGGTTTTTGCGACTGCAATTGAAGAAAACTTTCAATTTGAAAATGTTCCGCATTGACTGACCTTCATGTCTTAAAGCAATGATGGACTGTCATTTCTCTTTGCTTATTTGAGCTGTTCTTGTCAAATAATGGACTTGGTCTTTTACCAAACAGGGCTATCTACTTATACCACCCCTACCTTGCCACAACACAACCTCATGAATCTGGATAAGAGAATGCCAAGAGCGTGCAAAGCTGTCATCAAGGCAAAGGGTGGCTACTTGAAGAATCTCAAATATAACATACATTTTGATTTGTTTAACACTTTTCTGGTTACTACATGATTCCATATGTGTTATGTCATAGTTTTGATGTCGTCATTATTCTACAATGTAGAAAATAGTAGAGAATAAAGAAAAACCCTGGAATGAGTGGGTGTGTCCAAACTTTTGACTGGATATCACCTGCAGGAATAGCCATTTTTGTTAAGCTCATTCCTACACTGCTCCTGTATTCTTTTCAAACATCGACCAGTAGCATCGATAGTGCCTCTCTCTCTCTCTGCCAGAGTCTACCCCATTATAAGAACCCCAACAATAATTGCTAAAAGCCTATGTAAGCCTGTTGGCTGATTGGCATGTATGAGATGATGGAATTTGCTTTTGGAAAAAAGTTGAGGCTTTTTGACACTGGCTTGAGCGGGTCTTAGCAGAGCATGTGTATATAAGCATCAACAAGCCTTGTTACCATATACCCTTTGAGAATGAATGAACAAATAGTTACTTCACACAAACATATGTACCAGATTCCTTTTGGGAAATTCATTTGGGTAGTTTTCTTTGCACATTGGAGGACCCCTGCAAAACCAAGCGTGAGGTAATGGCAATGATGTCATGTGTGCTATCCACATCCTGGTGCTGAACTGTGAAACGTCATGCGGTGCTGAACAATTTGAATCAGCTTGGCTCGTGTCTTGTGGAATCAAAACTGATACATTAATGAAATCGTTGCACTAAATGAATTATTTGGAAACTAGAATCTGATTAAGGGAAAGTTACACACTTTTTTCTGTGAGCGCAATCAACAACCTATTTGTGCATGCCCAACGGAATGAACATTGTGGTGCGGGGACTGCCATATTGTGTCATCATTTTGCCATAAGGTGTAGAGACATTTTTGCGGTTTTAAAGCCAATTTCCAATAATTGTACACATTTTGCTATATGAGTGAGAGACTAATACATTCAATGGGGGCCTGTCATGCCAAATACTGTCCCCCACTGCGTCACAATGGGATTCGATCGACTATTAGCGTCCATTGCTATATCGACGGAGTGATTAGAATTTAAGATCACAGCCTAAATTGTGTTCTTTTCTTCGTCGCTATGCAAACAAGGCTGATTTCTGCGACAATTTCTCTGTTTAAACAAGCTTTGTTTAGCTTGTAACATGGAAACGTTCATTCAAACTACTTTTTGGGGTACCAAGTCAACATTACAACATGAAATCCATGTCTTAAACGTTGCTACGTTTCGGGAAATGGCAAAGAAAACATGTATTCTGCTTGACACATTAAAGTTACTTACCTTACAGATCACAAAGTAAGCTTATGTCCACTCCATTCAGATGTAAATCCTTTTGATTCAGTCACTGACTTGTCTGGCTGTCATCTTTTTATTTAACTTGCCCTCATCTACACTGAAATAATACCATTTCAGTAGTCCTCTATTATGATTCCCCCCCCCTCTCTCTCATTTAATACACCCTTGTGGTTGAATACATATATAATCATCTGGTGTAGGTCCAAGGATACAACAATGAATAACCTGGAACAAATAAATGCCATCAAAGGATACCTTACAGCTTCCAATAATGAACACCTTGTGAAACCCAACCTGTCAATATATTTTCATACATTAAAGTTTATCGTTTTTGGTACAGTTGTGTCATAAATTTTTTTCCACTGATTTTCTGTACACTCACATGGCAATCATAGATAAAATACTGAATTCTGGTTTGTGGAATATAGAGGAGGTGGTTGCTGTGTGGGTGGGAGGTTCTGCCTGTCCCTTGTTCTCAACAGGCAGCCAGTCTCGGAAGGGGGACTGCAAAGTCCAGGCACTGCTGCGCTCTTGAGAACAGGAGCAGAGTTAAAGGGAACAGGGTAGGAGACAGACACATAAACAAGCAAACACAGGTTACACTGAGAACATGTCATGGATTAAAATCCTGCAGCGCACGCAAGGTCCCCCTGCTCAAGCCAGCACATGTCCAGGCCCGTCTGAAGTTTGCCAATGACCATCTGGATGATCTAGAGGAGGAATGGGAGAAGGTCATGTGGTCTGATGAGACAAAAATAGAGCTTTTTGGTCTAAACTCCACTCGCCGTGTTTAGAGGAAGAAGAAGGATGAGTACAACCCCAAGAACACCACCCCAACCGTGAAGCATGGAGGTGGAAACATCATTCTTTGGGGATGCTTTTCTGAAAAGGGGACATGACGACTGCACCGGATTGAGGGGAGGATGGATGGGGCCATGTATCGCGAGATCTTGGCCAACAACCTCCTTCCCTCAGTAAGGGGCTGGGTCTTCCTGCATGACAACGACCCGAAACACACAGCCAGGGCAACTAAGGAGTGGCTCCGTAAGAAGCATCTCAAGGTCCTGGAGTGGCCTAGCCAGACTCCAGACCTGAACCCAATAGAACATCTTTGGAGGGAGCTGAAAGTCCGTATTGCCCGGCGACAGCCCCGAAACCTGAAGGATCTGGAGAAGGTCTGTATGGAGGAGTGGGCTAAAATCCCTGCTTTAAGTAATTAATGCAAATTAATGACTTAAAAATCATAACGTGATTTTCGTTTTAGATTCCGTCTCTCACAGTTGAAGTGTACCTATGATAAAAATGACAGACTTCTACATGTTTTGTAAGTAGGAAACACTGCCGATTTGGCAGGTTATCAAATACTTGTTCTCCCCACTGTATATACTGTACTCTATACCATCTTGCCTATGCCATTCTGTACCATCATTATGCACATGTCCCTTTACACTTGTGTGTATTAGGTAGTAGTTTTGGAATTGTTAGGTTGGATTACTCGTTGGTTATTACTGCATTGTCGGAACTAGAAGCACAAGCATTTCCCTACACTCGCATTAACATCTGCTAACCATGTGTATGTGACAAATACATTTGATTTGAAGTAGCTTCAGGTTGTTTTGTATGCAAATGTTTGAGATTTTAAATTTTCACTTTAACAGATGGTGACCCCAGCTAGGAGCGAAAGAGCAGCGAGGTTTTCCCCAGGTCTCGCCTTCCTTTCGTCCTTCTTCCAAACCAAGTCATTTGCCCAGAAGTCATAGCACTTGGTCCCCTTCTCGATTCTGCTCCTGTAGCTCTCCACCTGCGCCTTGTCCAGTCTCACCTTGATTGAGAACAGGAATAAATACAATTATATTTCCTAGGAAGGTGGTCCTCCAAGGCGTTCTGATCTGGTTCAAACATATCAGGTGGGGTTTCAGTGATCAGAAAGTACGTTATTCAAAAATTTGAAAGACTACAGTATGTGCAATAACAATTGCATTGCTTACCTCAGTCAACAGCTGCGGCTCCCTTCCGTACTAGGTGGAGGCCTGGATGCTGCTGTCGTGTGCAAAGAGAGACTTACCTTCAGGTTGTTCTCCCATCCTTCCTGGTACCAAATAAAGGGACTTGCCCATGGCAGTCTTGAGGGTCTGGTTGGTCCAGTCACCAAACCTGGAGGAGGGGGTAGGAAAGCGATCTCTATTGACAATGTACCATGGAAGAAAAAATAAATAAATACATTCCAGCGTTCATGACCTCGGTCACTCAAGGATGACCTTGGGTGTTGATGTCCACCATAGTCTTGGAGGTGGCCTCGCCAGTCTCGTCCTTGATGGGTATCATACAAAACAAAAATCTATTTTTGGTTCCAAGCACCTTTAATGGTTTACGGAAGGGAGTTGAGTTAAGCACGTCCTCCTTCTTCCCTTACTGACCCTAATGGGTATTGCCGCCACCTTCACCTCATTACTGTGATACAATTATACTAGCTAGCTGTGCACGGAGGGAATAAACACACTGAGCATCATGCGATTCCATATGAAATGCATTTCCAATGCCCTTTTTACAGAAGATTTCACATGCTTATACAGACACCCAAACAGCAAGCAATGCAGATGTAGCAGCATGGTTGCTAGGGGGGAAAAAGACCTCCCTCGAAAGGCAGGAACCGTGCTCTGAGGGGTGGCCAGTCCTCTTCTGGCTGTGCCGGGTGGAGATTAGAGTACATGGCCATTAAGTTCAGATCGTTCAAGCTGTTATTTGACCAGCAGGGTCAAATAAGTGGTTGTAGGGGGTGCAACAGGTCAGCACATCCGGAGGAAACGTCAGTGGGCTTTTCATAGCCGAGCATTGAGGTCGAGAGAGAGTCGAAAACAGCACGTCCGATGAACAGGTACCATAGCTGCAGGTAGAACAGTCTAATACAGTTGGCTCTAATAAGTACTCACGTCTAAACCCAGCGAGAGTTTGGAAACGCAAAGCTACATTCTGGGATTCTACAAACCAAACGACTGCCCCACAGGGAACGGATGGAGTAGGGATATGTGACACTAATATTCACACAGCATTCTGACATCCACGTGATAATTTTCAACTTTGAAAGCTACACACACACTATTCGTTGACATTAGTGTTAGTAGAGTAATAAAGCAAAAAAGAAACATCCCTTTTTCAGGACCCTGTCTTTCAAAGAATTTGTAAAAATCCAAGTAACTTCACAGATCTTCATTGTCAATGGTTTAAACACCGTTTCCAGACGTTAATGAATATGCACCTGTCGTTAAGACACTAACAGCTTACAGACGGTAGGCAATTAAGGTCAGTTAGGACACTAGAGGCTTTTCTACTGAAAGACACCAAAAGATAGACGCCCAGGGTCCCTGCGTGAACGTGCCTTAGGCATGCTGCAAGGAGGCATGAGGACTGCAGATGTGGCCAGGGCATTAACTTGCATTGTCCGTGCAGTGAGACAGGAACGACAGCTGATCGTCCTCGCAGTGGCAGAACACGTGTAACACCTGCACAGGATCGGAACATCACACCTGCGGGACAGGTACAGGATGGCAACAACTGCCCGAGTTACACCAGGAACGCACAATCCCTCCATCAGTGCTCAGACTGTCCGCAATAGGCTGAGAGGCGCTGGACTGAGGTCTTGTTTTTCATTTTTTTATTTCACCTTTATTTAACCAGGTAGGCTAGTTGAGAACAAGTTCTCATTTGCAACTGCGACCTGGCCAAGATAAAGCATAGCAGTGTGAACAGACAACACAGAGTTACACATGGAGCAAACCATTAACAAGTCAGTAACACAGTAGAGAAAAAAAAGGGGGAGTCTATATACAATGTGTGCAAAAGGCATGAGGTAGGCGAATAATTAAAATTTAGGGATGATCAGTGAGATACACCTGCTGGAGCGCGTGCTACGGATGGGTGTTGCCATCGTGACCAGTGAACTGAGATAAGGCGGAGTTTTACCTAGTATGGACCTGTAGATGACCTGGAGCCAGTGGGTCTGGCGACGAATATGTAGCGAGGGCCAGCCGACTAGAGCATACAAGTCGCAGTGGTGGGTGGTATAAGGTGCTTTAGTGACAAAACGGATGGCACTGTGATAGACTGCATCCAGTTTGCTGAGTAGAGTGTTGGAAGCCATTTTGTAGATGACATCGCCGAAGTCGAGGATCGGTAGGATAGTCAGTTTTACTAGGGTAAGCTTGGCGGCGTGAGTGAAGGAGGCTTTGTTGCGGAATAGAAAGCCGACTCTTGATTTGATTTTCGATTGGAGATGTTTGATATGAGTCTGGAAGGAGAGTTTGCAGTCTAGCCAGACACCTAGGTACTTATAGATGTCCACATATTCAAGGTCGGAACCATCCAGGGTGGTGTGCTAGTCGGGCATGCGGGTGCAGGCAGCGATCGGTTGAAAAGCATGCATTTGGTTTTACTAGCTTTTAAGAGCAGTTGGAGACCACGGAAGGAGTGTTGTATGGCATTGAAGCTCGTTTGGAGGTTAGATAGCACTCTTGTTCTCCATGGACTTCAGTGTCCCAGAACTTTTTGGAGTTGGAGCTACAGGATGCAAACTTCTGCCTGAAGAAGCTGGCCTTCGCGTATTGGTTCCTGACTTCCCTGAACAGTTGCATATCACGGGGACTATTTGATGCTATTGTTGCCGGTGAGGACCTGCCTACGTCACCTATGGGCACAAACCCACCCTCGCTGGACCAGGCAGGACTGGCAAAAAAACAAAACAAGCTCGTCACTGACGAGTCGCGGATATGTCTCACCAGGGGTGGTCGGAGTCGCATTATAGTCTAAGGAATGAGCGTTACACCGAGGCCTGTAATCTGGAGCAGGATCGATTGAGGTGGAGGGTCCGTCATGGTCTGGGGCGGCGTGTCACAGCATCATCGGACTGAGGTTGCTGTCATAGCAGGTAATCACAACACTGTGCAGTACAGGGAAGACATCCTCCTCCCTCATTCTGACATGACCCTCCAGCATCAAATACACCACACTGCTAGTTCTGTGGGTGATTTCCTGCAAGACTGGAATGCCAGTGTTCAGCCATGGCCAGCGAAGAGCCCTGATTTCAATCCCATTGAGCACGTCTGAGACCTGTTGGATCGGCGGGTGAGGGCTAGGACCATTCCCCCCCAGAATTGTCCGGGAACTTGCAGGTGCCGTCGTGGAAGAGTGGGGTAACATCTCACAGCAAGAACTGGCAACCCTGGTGCAGTCCATGAGGAGATGCACTGCAGTACTTAATGCGGCCAGACACTGACTTACTTTTAACAGACCCCTTGGTTCAGGGACACATTCCATTTCTGTGGAACTTGTTCAGTTTATGTTTGTTTTTGAATCTCAAATATTTAAACATGTTAAGTCTGCTGAAATTTAACGCAGTTGACAGTGAGACCACATTTTTTTTACAACTTTTTGGGTCCTAAGAGAATTCTATTCTTCAAGAAACAATGGATCAAAGAATTGAAATGCCCACTGGACACCCAGACTGCATCTTCAAGAAACAAAGTGAAGCAATGTTAAATAACGACTCATGAGATTAAATACGTACACCAGTTTTATTGACAACAAGCTACAATAGTTACACAACAAGTCAAATGTATTTTACAGCAACAAATACCTTCAAAGTAATTCACTATAACATGAAACATTTGCAGTTAGGATGCTGACACCAGAGTAGCATTTTCTGTTTCAATTGACAGTTTGAAGGATTAAACAGGTTCTTATGGAGCACACGGAGGGATAGCTCTTTCCACATGAGACATCGTTCCAGCCGTTTTCAGCTTAAGAGGAAACACGAAATAGAAATTACCTCTCGATGTACACTCGAAAAGAGAAAAGTAGCTCACATTTATTTGTTAAACTTACTCAAAAAAGTTTAATTTGATGAATGATAATGTACCTCCAAAGTTGAAATGAATACATGGCTCTCTGGCACCATTGTTGTTATTCGGCTCCCCTTCAGCCCAGCTCTCGTGATCAAATTTGGAGCCGTCACTCCAGAACCATAGCCTGTCCTGTGTGGAAGTAGTGAGATCTCAGTATCAAATGTTACATGTGCTTGCTGAACAATTTCTAAAATACAACACTCATGGTCTTTCCTCCAACAAAACGGTAAAAGCCACCACTAGCAAAACGTGCAGACTGACACTGGAACTGTTGGGTGAAAAAAATACACAAGTGTTGATACACATTTCTAGAAATCCCAAAATTAGAAAAAGACAGCTAGTAAGTCGTTTCTGCGCCATAGCAAAGAGGAAGAGGCGAAGCGAGAAGGATAACTATAAGCCCAAAATCTGCCTTCTCAAGCGGGTAGCGTTTTTCCTGGTCACCAAGCAACTCGTTTTTGTATGGCCGTCAATAAGATGGCAAATTTAATTAACGAAAAACATAATGGCTTATTTGAGCAAATATATACGTTTTGTAATGCTTAGGTCGTTACGAGTACTGATACAAGTAGCACACATGACATGCCAGAAACTGAGAAAAACATTTCTCTCCGAGTTGTGCCTGTCCCTCGAATCTGCCCGACATTGCAGACTCTTCACATCGTTAGAGGCCAATGGAGTATCTGGTTCATCTAATGGATCATCTAATTCATCTAATGGATCATCTAATGGATCATCTAATGGATCATCTGTGGCAATTGCTCTGGATATTTCGAGATGCTCAACTCAAATCTAGACCTACAACCAACAGTATTTCTTTTGCTTTTGACAATGACTTCACGAGGCATAGGTCACATGCCTAAATACTTAAAGTCACATTAATATCAGTTTAAAGAGATGACATTGGGCCATGTTTACTTGAATAGTGTCTGGTTAAAAGGTAGGCAAGTAACTTCATGCCTACTGTGCCAAAGCAATTTACAGTTATTAAAATGGTAATATCCAAATTCCACGTAGAACTCGAGTTGCGAATGTCAATCTTTCCTCTGCGGTACCTCAAACTGTGGTCATTACCAGCTGAGAAACTGGCCAGTTGATTACTCCTGGCACAGAGTTGTCTGACCAGTGTCTTAACACCTACTCCGAGCTGATGGTTTTATTAGTCTTAAGTATTAAGGCATCTTCACTTTGGGTACCTTTTCCACCTTTGCTTGAACAGCATCAAATCCGCCAATCCAGGTAAGAGGGAAACTGCCAGTCGTGATCAACACCACCGCCTGTAGAAATTGGGACTCTTCATAGCTGTGCACAGATGCCAGGTTTGCGCCAAGGTACTTTACAGTGTTGTACACAGGCTTCAGTTTTTGTCCAAGTAACTGACAGTGGCGCTAGAGCAAGCAGTACACAGAGACAAAGACATGTCATAATGGAAGCATTAGTCAGTTGTCCAGTCTGAGAATTTGTCTTCTGGAATCTCAAATATAGGAATTAGTTCATCTCAGTCTTAACCCATGCCTTGAGGGTTCTAATATACAAGAGGGCCCAACTCCACACAATATTGAAAAGCCTATAGAAAATTGCAATTACAGCATATTAAGGGGACGTTCAGTATTTTACATGAGGCGCCTGTTAAAATAAGGCCAAAGCACCTTAAACTCAAAAACTAAGTTGACTTCAATTGTAGAAAGTAAGCATTATACCTCTGCATTGGGCCATGTCCTTGCAGTTTTGACAAACATGAAGCAGCGTGAATTAAATTGGAACCAGCCTCTGGGGCATGGGTTTCTTTGGTCTGCTGCAAATGTCACCAAATCATCTGAAAGGAGAAGACAGGGAGGGTTCCGAAATTGCAGCCGACTTTAAAGGATAGTCCAGACTGACCCTTGCATCAAAAATAACATTTGGAGATCAGTCATGCCACACTACAACAAAACATACACAATCAATGATGTAAAGCACAAACTCATTCCACAGAGCACAGAGTGTCTACAGGTTTTCGCTCCTCCCTCGATTGATCAATTTAGGTCACTAATTAGTAAGGAACTCCCCTCACCTGGTTGTCTAGGTCTTCATTGAAAGGTAAGCCAACTGCAGATGCAAGAGACTCCGTGGAATGCGTTTGACACTCGTGATGTAAAGTGTGAGGCTGACTCTTACTTGCTATGCGCGCAGTCATTCTGTCGCCCAGTGTAAAGGCAGCGCTGAGAAGCAGTAGAAGGGTCAACATCGCCATGGTGATAGTCTCCTGAGAGACACACGAGATAAGCCATCAGTGTTTCCCCAACCTCTCCTCGAGTACCCCAGCAAGTCCACTTAACACATTCAACTAATGAAGGGCTAAGGAATACCAGGTATCATCTCTTCCACCACAGAGTAGATTAGCCTGGCACACGGGAATAAGGAGAAGTCTATGCTCTTGGGTTCTCCCCGAAACAGCACCCTAGATAACTAACCCCGATGCATGGCACACCTAGTAAGTCACCTTTTTGCAAATGAAATTGGCTGGTAAAGTACATTTTTCTAGAGCAGGAGACTCAACTTGCCTGGCATGAGCTACCTTTATTAATACACACGTCGCAAGCGACTTCTTTCAAATAGGCTCATTCTTCTCTGCCCTACAACTCTTCAGTGTACCGGTCTGGCAATAGACACAGTAAAATGAGTAATAAACTACTAAAGGGGCCCTATAAAAAAAGCTGTGATTTTAAACCCCAAATTACAGCCATTTTCATAAATGTTCTCAGTTCAATTTCCTGGTTTGCCACTCAATTACAATTGGTAATGGAGAACAAAATGTAATGTTCTGAGTCCATGGCAGTGCTTAAATCACATCAGAATACCATTTCTTTTAGGTCTGGAAGAAAAGTAACTAGCGATGGTTCTGTATTGCCAATTGATGCTCATTTCATGGCAAGGTTTGCAAATAACAAAAGATACCATTTCTATACTTTTGACAAGTATACCTTGCAGTTAATACTTAGTTGTGAAAGAATCTGGCAACCCACTAGGCATCAACTGGCTACACAGGGAGTGAGCGACAAGGCAATATTGCTGGAAATTGGCAGATATGGTTTTAAATGTGACGTTTTAAGCCAATAGTTACAAACTACTATGAACGGTTGGAGACCCCTGCCCTATGTAACGCACTACATTTGAACAGGGTCACATATGCCCGATGGGTCCTGGTCAAAAGTAGTGCACCACATAGGTTACCATTTGGGATGAAAGCAGATACAGTACTAGATGACTATGTTGAACTCTCACCTGTAGTCTGGTCATGTCAGCGCTCTGTTTGTGAGTTGAGTTCTACTGCTTCCTGCTCTCCTTTTTTAAGGACCCATCCAGTCAGACCCCTCCCTCTCTCATCCTTTAACCGGTCAAATAATCAACTAATCATCAAGCTTTTATCATTTGAATCAGCTGTGTTGTGTTAGGGCAAAAACCAAAACGTATAGCCACGGGAAGAAGTTTGTTGGTGCAGGGTACTTTTAATGAATGTTATTTTCAATTGGGGTGCTGGAAAAATATCTTTGCCTGTGCTACAGGCGCTCTATTGGTCCACTATTATAGCACAACTTTTGTGAAAATGTAACAAATCTATAAAAAGTGAACATATATATATATATTGGACACACCTACTCATTCAAGGCTTTTTCTTTATTTTGACTATTTTCTTTGTAGAATAATAGTGAAGACATCAAAACTGTGAAATAACACATGAAGGCCTGATTCACACAGTCTCCTCTGAACAGTTGATGTTGAGATGTGTCTGTTACTTGAACTCTGTGAAGCATTTATTTGGGCTGCCATTTCTTTTCTTCTCTTTTTTTAATTGAACCTTTATTTAACCAGGTAGGCAAGTTGAGAACAAGTTCTCATTCACAATTGCGACCTGGCCAAGATATAGCCAAGCAGTTTGACACATACAGTGGGGCATAATTTGCAAATAAATTCATTAAAAATCCTACAATGTGATTTTCTGGATTTTTTTTGTCTGTCATAGTTGAAGTGTACCTATGATGAAAATTACAGGCCTCTGTCATTTTTTTAAGTGGGAGAACTTGCACAATTGGTGGCTGACTAAATACTTTTTTGCCCCACTGTACAACAACACAGAGTTACACATGGAGTTAAACAAACATACAGTCAGTAATACAGTAGAAACAAGTCTATACACGATGTGAGCAAATGAGGTGAGATAAGGGAGGTAAAGGTGAAAAAAAGGCCATGGTGGCAAAGTAAATACAATATAGCAAGTAAAACACTGGAATGGTAGATTTGCAGTGGAAGAATGTGCAAAGTAGAAATAAAAATTATGGGATGCAAAGGAGCAAAATAAATAGATAAATAAAATAAAATAAATACAGTAGGGAAAGAGGTAGTTGTTTGGGCTAAATTATAGGTGGGCTATGTACAGGTGCAGTAATCTGTGAGCTGCTCTGACAGCTGGTGCTTAAAGCTAGTCAGGGAGATAAGTGTTTCCAGTTTCAGAGATTTTTGGAGTTCGTTCCAGTCATTGGCAGCAGAGAACTGAAAGGAGAGGCGGCCAAAGAAAGAATTGGTTTTGGGGGTGACCAAAGAGATATACCTGCTGGAGCGCGTGCTACAGGTGGGTGATGCTATGGTGACCAGCGAGCTGAGATAAGGGGGGACTTTACCTAGCAGGGTCTTGCAGATGACATGGAGCCAGTGGGTTTGGCGACGAGTATGAAGCGAGGGCCAGCCAACGAGAGTGTACAGGTCGCAATGGTGGGTAGTATATGGGGCTTTGGTGACAAAACGGATGGCACTGTGATAGACTGCATCCAATTTGTTGAGTAGGGTATTGGAGGCTATTTTGTAAATGATGACCGCAGCTGTTTTCCAATCTTTGGGACGACACGAAAGAGAGGTTGAACAGGCTAGTAATAGGGGTGGCAACAATTTCGGCAGATAATTTTAGAAAGAAAGGGTCCAGATTGTCTAGCCCGGCTGATTTATAGGGGTCCAGATTTTGTAGCTCTTTCAGAGCATCAGCTGACTGGATTTGGGAGAAGGAGAAATGGGGAAGGCTTGGGCGAGTTGCTGTGGGGGGTGCAGTGCTGTTGACCGGGGTAGGGGTAGCCAGGTGGAAAGCATGGCCAGCCGTAGAAAAATGCTTATTGAAATTCTCAATTATAGTGGATTTATCAGTGGTGACAGTGTTTCCTATCTTCAGTGCAGTGGGCAGCTGGGAGGAGGTGTTCTTATTCTCCATGGACTTTACAGTGTCCCAGAACCTTTTGGAGTTAGTGTTGCAGGAAGCAAATTTCTGCTTGAAAAAGCTAGCCTTGGCTTTTCTAACTGCCTGTGTATAATGGTTTCTAGCTTCTCTGAAAAGCTGCATATCACGGGGGCTGTTCGATGCTAATACAGAACGCCATAGGATGTTTTTGTGTTGGTTAAGTGCAGTCAGGTCTGGGGAGAACCAAGGGCTATATCATTTCCTGGTTCTAAATTTCTTGAATGGGGCATGCTTATTTAAGATGGTTAGGAAGACATTGAAAAAAAATAACCAGGCATGATGAGATCCATATTCTTCCAGGATACCCAGGCCAGGTCGATTAGAAAGGCCTGCTCGCTGAAGTGTTTCAGGGAGCGTTTGACAGTGATGAGTGGAGGTCGTTTGACCGCTGACCCATTACGGATGCAGGCAATGAGGCAGTGATCGCTGAGATCTTGGTTGAAGACAGCAGAGGTGTATTTAGAGGGCAAGTTGGTTCAGATGATATCTATGAGGGTGCCCGTGTTTACGACTTTGGGGGGATACCTAGTAGGTTCATTGATAATTTGTGTGAGATTGAGGGCATCAAGCTTAGATTGTAGGATGGCTGGGGTGTTAAGCGTGTTCCAGTTTAGGTCGCCTAGCAAAACGAGCTCTGAAGATAGATGGGGGGCAATCAGTTCACATATGGTGTCCAGAGCACAACTGGGGGCAGAGGGTGGTCTATAGCAGGCGGCAACGGTGAGAGACTTGTTTTAAGAGAGGTGGATTTTTGAAAGTAGAAGTTCAAATTGTTTGGGTACAGACCTGGACAGAACTCTGCTTTGCAGTAGATTGCAACACTGCCCCCTTTGGCAGTTCTATCTTGTCTGAAAATGTTGTAGATAGGGATAAACATTTCAGAATTGTTGGTGGTCTTCCTAAGCCAGGATTCAGACACAGCTAGAACATCCGGGTTGGCAGAGTGTGCTAAAGCAGTGAATAAAACAAACTTAGGGAGGAGGCTTCTAATGTTAACATGCATGAAACCCAGGCTATAACGGTTACAGAAGTCATCAAAAAAGAGCACCTGGGGAATAGGAGTGGAGCTAGGCACTGCAGGGCCTGGATTCACCTCTACATCACCGGAGGAAAAGAGGAGGATAAGGGTATGGCTAAAAGCAATGAGAATTGGTCGTCTAGAACGTCTGGAACAGAGAGTAAAAGGAGGTTTCTGGGGCGATGAAATAGCTTCAAGGTATAATGTACAGACAAAGGTATGGATGTGAATACAGTGGAGGTAAACCTAGGTATTGAGTGATGATGAGAGAGATATTGTCTCTAGAAACATCATTGACACCAGGAGATGTCATCGCATGTGTGGGTGGTAGAACTAATTGGTTGGATAAGGTATAGTGAGCCTGACAGAGATGCTCTACAGTGAAATAAGCCAATAAACACGAACCAGAACAGCAATGGACAAGGCATATTGACATTAAGGAGAGGCATGCTTAGTCGAGTGATCAAAAAGGTTCAGTGAGTAGTTTTTTATTAATTTTTATTTTACCTTTATTTAACCAGGCAAGTCAGTTCAGAACAAATTCTTATTTTCAATGATGGCCTAGGAACAGTGGGTCAACTGCCTGTTCAGGGGCAGAACGACAGATTTGCAACCTTCCGGTTACTAGCCCAACGCTCTAACCACTAGGCTACCCTGCCGCCCCTGCAGGGTAGTGAGGTTGGTTGGGGTCACGGCGATTCAGACAGCTAGCCGGGCCATCGGTAGCAAGCTAGCATAGGATGGAGGTCTGTTTTTAGCCACCTCGTGCGTTTCCGTCGGTAGGATTAGTGGGGTTCCGTGTGGTAGAGGGGATCAATCCAATTCGCAAAAAAAATAGATACAGTTATAGAGGCCCAAGAAAAAGAAAAAAATTGTCCGACAGATCTATTCAGATAGCAGCCGATAAGACAGCTAACGATTAGCGGACCCCAGATGGGCGTTCAGGTAACGACGCGACGGAGGAGCCAGCTGGATAACTCCCTCGGGCAGATAACGTCGGTAGTCCAGTTGTGATGTCCCGGTGGGGCAGTAAAACGGGTCCGGATAGGTGATTGTAGCCCAGGAGTGGCTGATGGAACTCTTCAGCTGGCTAGCTCCGGAATAATTGATGTTTGCACCGGGATCGAAGTAAGCAGATAGTCACATGGATAGCAGCTAGCTAGCTGCGAGATCCAGGTATAAATGTCCAGAGCTTGCGATTCAAATCCGGGAACATGGAGAGAAAAATAGGTCCGGTGTGTTCCGGTCCGAGCCGCTCCGTACAAAACTGGCGATAGATTTTCGAGCTAAAGGATAGCTGATGAACACAAACCGTGGTTAGCTTAATACTAACGATTAGCCAGTAAAGAAGCTAACTAGCTTCTGGCTAGCTTCTGATTAGCTTCTGGTTAGCTTCAGGGTAGCTTCTGGTTAGCTTCTATGGAGGATTACAGATGAGGGAAATAATACTTTCTTTTATTTTTATAAATTGGTGAGGCGGGTTGCAGGAGAGTGTTTTGAAGTTGAGTTCATGGAAAATAAAAAATATATATAAAAAGGTATGCGAAGAAAGTTGTAAATATATATACAGTGCCTTGCGAAAGTATTCGGCCCCCTTGAACTTTGCGACCTTTTGCCACATTTCAGGCTTCAAACATAAAGATATAAAACTGTATTTTTTGTGAAGAATCAACAACAAGTGGGACACAATCATGAAGTGGAACGACATTTATTGGATATTTCAAACTTTTTTAACAAATCAAAAACTGAAAAATTGGGCGTGCAAAATTATTCAGCCCCTTTACTTTCAGTGCAGCAAACTCTCCAGAAGTTCAGTGAGGATCTCTGAATGATCCAATGTTGACCTAAATGACTAATGATGATAAATACAATCCACCGGTGTGTAATCAAGTCTCCGTATAAATGCACCTGCACTGTGATAGTCTCAGAGGTCCGTCAAAAGCGTAGAGAGCATCATGAAGAACAAGGAACACACCAGGCAGGTCCGAGATACTGTTGTGAAGAAGTTTAAAGCCGGATTTGGATACAAAAAGATTTCCCAAGCTTTAAACATCCCAAGGAGCACCGTGCAAGCGATAATATTGAAATGGAAGGAGTATCAGACCACTGCAAATCTACCAAGACCTGGCCGTCCCTCTAAACTTTCAGCTCATACAAGGAGAAGACTGATCAGAGATGCAGCCAAGAGGCCCATGATCACTCTGGATGAACTGCAGAGATCTACAGCTGAGGTGGGAGACTCTGTCCATAGGACAACAATTAGTCGTATATTGCACAAATCTGGCCTTTATGGAAGAGTGGCAAGAAGAAAGCCATTTCTTAAAGATATCCATAAAAAGTGTTGTTTAAAGTTTGCCACAAGCCACCTGGGAGACACACCAAACATGTGGAAGAAGGTGCTCTGGTCAGATGAAACCAAAATTGAACTTTTTGGCAACAATGCGAAACGTTATGTTTGGCGTAAAAGCAACACAGCTCATCACCCTGAACACACCATCCCCACTGTCAAACATGGTGGTGGCAGCATCATGGTTTGGGCCTGCTTTTCTTCAGCAGGGACAGGGAAGATGGTTAAAATTGATGGGAAGATGGATGGAGCCAAATACAGGACCATTCTGGAAGAAAACCTGATGGAGTCTGCAAAAGACCTGAGACTGGGACGGAGATTTGTCTTCCAACAAGACAATGATCCAAAACATAAAGCAAAATCTACAATGGAATGGTTGAAAAATAAACATATCCAGGTGTTAGAATGGCCAAGTCAAAGTCCAGACCTGAATCCAATCGAGAATCTGTGGAAAGAACTGAAAACTGCTGTTCACAAACGCTCTCCATCCGACTTACAGCTGTAATCGCAGCAAAAGGTAGCGCTACAAAGTATTAACTTAAGGGGGCTGAATAATTTTGCACACCCAATTTTTACGTTTTTGATTTGTTTAAAAAAGTTTGAAATATCCAATAAATGTCGTTCCACTTCATGATTGTGTCCCACTTGTTGTTGATTCTTCACAAAAAAATACAGTTTTATATCTTTATGTTTGAAGCCTGAAATGTGGCAAAAGGTCGCAAAGTTCAAGGGGGCCGAATACTTTCGCAAGGCACTGTATATATACGGGACACGACAAGACGAGGACAAAAGACGTCTGACTGCTATGCCATCTTGGTGACAGTGTGAGGCTGGTAACTCTAATGAACTTATCCTCTACAGCAAAGGTAACTCTGGGTCTTCCTTTCCTGTGGCGGTCCACAGGAGAGCCAGTTTCATCATAGCGCTTGATGGTTTTTGCGACTGCAATTGAAGAAACTTTCAAAGTTCTTGAAATGTTCCTCATTGACTGACCTTCATGTCTTAAAGCAATGATGGACTGTCATTTCTCTTTGCTTATTTGAGCTGTTCTTGTCAAATAAATGGACTTGGTCTTTTACCAAATAGGGCTATCTTCTGTATACCACCCCTACCTTGCCACAACACAACTGACTGGCTCAACACATTAAGAAGGAATGAAATTCAACAAATTCAGTTTTAACAAGGCACACCTGTTAACTGAATTGCATTCCAGGTGACTACATCATGAATCTGGATATGAGAATGCCAAGAGCGTGCAAAGCTGTCATCAAGGCAAAGGGTGGCTACTTTGAAGAATCTCAAATATAAAAAGATTTTGTTTTGTTTAACACTTCTTTGGTTACAACATGATTCCATATGTGTTATGTCAGAGTTTTGATGTCGTCATTATTATTCTACAATGTAGAAAATAGTAAAGAATAAAGAAAAACCTTGGAATGAGTGGGTGTGTCCAAACTTTTGACTGCTACTATATATATGTATGCTCTTTACTTGTCAGTGTTCCAAATGGGGACCTTATTTGTATCTTGACCTAAACACGCAAATACAATCAGATAGAATTAATTGCAAGCAGTGCACTGGGTTAGTCAGATTTGATTAAATATAACAGAACAGATGAACTGGCGTGACACTCACTCTCATGGGATGGGTTGCCAAAAAGAACTAACTGAAAGCCACACTCCCAGATCTGTTTATGCTGTTCTGTCAATGCTATCACTGTTTTGGTTTACAGCAAAAATACAGTTGAATTGCAGCTGATATTTTGATGCTTCTGTATCCCTGGATATCACCTGCAGGAATAGCCATTTTTGTTAAGCTCATTCCTACCCTGCTCCTGTATTCTTTTCAAACATCGACCAGTAGTATCGACAGTGCCTCTTTCTCTCTCTCTGCCAGAGTCTACCCCCTTATAAGAACCCCAACAATAATTGCTAAAAGCCTATGTAAGCCTGTTGGCTGATTGGCATGTATGAGATGATGGAATTTGCTTTTGGAAAAAAGTTGAGGCTTTTTGACACTGGCTTGAGCGGGTCTTAGCAGAGCATGTGTATATGAGCATCAACAAGCCTTGTTACCATATACCCTTTGAGAATGAATGAACAAATTGTTACTTCACACAAACATATGTACCAGATTAATTTGGGTAGTTTTCTTTGCACATTGGAGGACCCCTGCAAAACCAAGCGTGAGGTAATGGCAATGATGTCATGTGTGCTATCCACATCCTGGTGCTGAACTGTGAAACGTGGGGGACAGTATTTGGCTGCTGAACAATTTGAATCAGCTTGCCTCGTGGAATACTCTTTGATCAAAACTGATACATTAATGAAATCGTTGCACTAATGAATTCTTTGGAAACTAGAATCTGATTAAGGGAAAGTTACACACTTTTTTCTGTGAGCGCAATCAACAACCTATTTGTGCATGCCCAACGGAATGAACATTGTGGTGCGGGGACTGCCATATTGTGTCATCATTTTGACATAAGGTGTAGAGACATTTTTGCGGTTGTAAAGCTAATTTCCACTAATTGTACACATTTTGCTATATGAGTGAGAGACTAATACATTCAATGGGGGCCTGTCATGCCAAATACTGTCCCCCACTGCGTCACAATGGGATTCGATCGACTATTAGCGTCCATTGCTATATCGACGGAGTGATTCGAATTTTGGAGATCACAGCCTAAATTGTGTTCTTTTCTTCGTCGCTCTGCAAACAAGGCTGATTTCTGCGACAATTTCTCTGTTTAAACAAGCTTTGTTTAGCTTGTAACATGGAAACGTTCATTCAAACTACTTTTTGGGGTACCTCGTCAACATTACAACATGAAATCCATGTCTTAAACGTTGCTACGTTTCAGGAAATGGCAAAGAAAACATGTATTCTGCTTGACACATTAAAGTTACTTACCTTACAGATCACAAAGTAAGCTTATGTCCACTCCATTCAGATGTAAATCCTTTTGATTCAGTCACTGACTTGTCTGGCTGTCATCTTTTTATTAAACCTGCCCTCATCTACACTGAAATAATACCATTTCAGTAGTCCTCTATTATGATTCCCCCCACCTCTCTCTCATTTAATACACCCTTGTGGTTGAATACATATATAATCATCTGGTGTAGGTCCAAGGATACAACAATGAATAACCTGGAACAAATAAATGCCATCAAAGGATACCTTACAGCTTCCAATAATGAACACCTTGTGAAACCCAACCTGTCAATATATTTTCATACATAAACTTGAATCGTTTTTGGTACAGTTGTGTCATGAATTTTTTTCCACTGATTTTCTGTACACTCACATGGCAATCATAGATAAAATACTGAATTCTGGTTTGTGGAATATAGAGGAGGTGGTTGCTGTGTGGGTGGGAGGGAGGTTCTGCCTGTCCCTTGTTCTCAACAGGCAGCCAGTCTCGGAAGGGGGACTGCAAAGTCCAGGCACTGCTGCTCTCTTGAGAACAGGAGCAGAGTTAAAGGGAACAGGTTAGGAGACAGACACATAAACAAGCAAACACAGGTTACACTGAGAACATGTCATGGATTGGTGCAGTGTTAGAAATGGGAGATATGTACTTCAACACTTTTGGAAGGTATAGCCTAACTGGTCCCACTCCGACTCAGAGCACAGCAAACCAAACTGATCCGAACTCACTGGTTCTGGTGGATGGAATACCTCCTGGGGGGCTCGGCCAGTCGATGGTCCTAAAGTCATTTGTAGAGGTAAATTGAAGAGGTAAATATTTTATACGCTTAGCATAACTACAATTTCTTGCTTTTCTCAACCAAAACTTTACGTAGTTTGTCTATCGAGCTTCCCCGAAGTGTAGGGCGTCAGGGCTTTCAGTGGTCGACTAATTGTTGGCTTCCACCGAGGTAACCCTAGGAAGACAGAAAAAAAGATCAGCATTAGGGAAACTAAAAGGTTGTTTCAGGTTGTTTTGTATGCAAATAGTAAAAACGCTAAATAGTATAAAGTGAATATAAATATTCACTTAACAGATGGTGACCCCAGCTAGGAGCAAAAGAGCAGAGAGGTTTTCCCCAGGTCTCACCTTCCTTTCATCCTTTTCTCCTTCTGTTTCTCCTGCGCCTTGTCAAGTCTCACCTTGATTGATAACAGGAATAAATACAATCATATACATTTCATAGGAAGGTGGTCCTCAAAGGCGTTCTGATCTGGTTCAAAAACTTCCACCACATCAGATGGGGTTTCAGGGATCTGAAAGTACGTTATACAAACATTTGAAAGACTACAGTATGTGCAATAACAATTGCATTGTTTACCTCAGTCAACAGCTGCGGCTCCCGTTTGTACTCGGTGGAGGCCTGGATGCTGCTGTTGTGTGCAAAGAGAGACTCACCTTCAGGTTGTTCTCACATCCTTCCTGGTACCAATCAAGGGACTTGCCCATGGCGGTCTTGAGGGTCTCGTTGGTCCAGTCACCAAACCTGGAGGAGGGGGTAGGAAAGCGATATTGAAATATGTCTAATTATGTACCATGGAAAAAACAAAAAGAAATTGTAAAAAAATAACCATTCCAGCATTCATGACCTCGGTCACTCAAGATGACCGTGGGTGTTGATGTCCACCATCGTCTTGGAGGTGGCCTCGCCAGTCTATCATACAAAACAAAAATCTATTTTTGGTTCCAAGCACCTTTAATGGTTCACAGAAGGGAATTTAGATTTAAACACGTACTCTTCTTTCCCTTACTGACCCTAATGGGTATTGCCTCCACCCACTTGGTAAAGTGACGGCCTTCAGTTCAATACCATGATCACGGTGATGTAATTATACTAGCTAGCTGTGCATGGAGGGAGTAAACACGTCATGCTGAGCATCATGGGATTCCATATGCAATTCATTTCTAAAGCCCTTTTTAGGTCAGATTTCACACAAAGTGCTTCTACAGAAAACCAGCCTAGAACCCCAAACAGCAAGCAATACAGATGTAGACGCACGGTGATCCGCAGGCAGAACAGTTGAAACCAGTCTAATACATTTGGCTCTAATAAATTCCATCTTGTACTCACACGTCTATACCCAGCGAGAGTTTGGAAATGCAAAGCTACATTCTGGGATTCGAACCACCAAAGGGCTGCCCCACTACTTGGTATTTGTTATTTCTTACATTGTTACCCCAGGAAATCTTAAGTTTCATTACATGCAGCCGGGAGGAACTATTGGATATAAGAGCAACGTCAACTCCCCAACATTACGACCAGGAATACGACTTTCCCGAAACGGCTCCTCTGTTTGGTCCACCACTCAGGACAATCGGATCCCAGCCGGCGACCTAAAACAACAGCGCCGTAGAATGGGCAGACGGAGCGGTCTTCTGGTCAGGCTCCGTAGACGGGCAAATCGCGCACCGCTCCCGAGCATACTACTCGCCAATGTCCAGTCTCTTGACAACATGGTAGACGAAATCCGAGCAAGAGTCGGTACAGCCACCTGGTTTCTTCACGCATCGCGCCGACAGAAACAAACATCTCTCTGGCAAGAAGAAGGGCGGGGGTGTATGCCTTATGATTAACGAGACGTGGTGTGATCATAACATACAGGAACTCAAGTCCTTTTGTTCACCAATCAAATGCCAACCGCATTATCTACCAAGAGAATTCTCTTCGATACCCCACCCAAGCAGACACATCGACGGCCCTGAAAGAACTTCATTTGGACTTCCATGTAAACTGGAAACCACATATCCTGAGGCTGCATTTAGTGTAGCTGGGGATTTTAACAAGGCTAATCTGAAAACAAGGCTCCCTAAATGTTATCAGCATATCGAATGCGCGACCCGGGCTGGCAAAACCCTGGATCATTGTTATTCTAACTTCCGCGACGCATACAAAGCCCTCCCCTGCCCTCATTTTGGAAAATCTGACCACGACTCCATTTTGTTGCTGCCAGCCTATAGACAGAAACGCCCGTGCTCAGGTCTGTTCAAAGCTGGTCCGACCAATCAGATTCCACGCTTCAAGATTGCTTCGATCACGTGGACTGGGATATGTTCCGAATAGCGTCGGACAATAACATTGATGAATACGCTGATTCGGTGTGCGAGTTTATTAGCAAGTGCATAGGTGATGTTGTACCCACAGTGTCTATTAAACCCTTCCAACCAGAAACCGTGGATTGATGGCAGCATTCGCGCAAAACTGAAAGCGCAAATCACTGCTTTTAAATCTGGGCAAGGAAACCGGAAACATGACCGAATACAAACAGTGTAGCTATTCCCGCCGCAAGGCAATCAAACAAGCTAAGCGTCAGTATAGAGACAAAGTAGAGTCGCAATTCAACGGCTCAGACACGAGAGGTATGTGGCAGGGGCTACAGTCAATCACGGACTACAAAAACAAAACCGGCTCAGTCACGAACCACGATGTCTTGCTCCCAGACAAACAACTTCTTTGCTCGCTTTGAGGACAATACATTGCCACCGACACGGCCCGCTCCCAAAACCTGCGGGCTCTCCTTCACCGCAGCCAACGTGAGTAAAACACTTAAACGTATTACCGGGCCAGACGGCATCCCTAGCCGCGTCCTCAGAGCATGCGCAGACCAGCTGGCTAGTGTGTTCACGGACATATTCAAGCAATCCTTTCCATGTCTGCTGTGCCCACATGCTTCAAGAGGGCCACCATTGTTTCTGTTCCCAAGAAAGCTAAGGTAACGGAGCTAAATGTCTATCGCCCCGTAGCACTCACTTGCGTCATCATGAAGTGCTTTGAGAGACTAGACAACGACCATATCACCTCCACCCTACCCGACACCCACTCCAATAGGTTCACAGACGCAATCACACTGCCCTAACCCATCTGGACAAGAGGAATACCTATGTAAGAATGCTGTTCATCGACTACAGCTCAGCATTTAACGCCATAGTACCCTCCAAACCTGTCATTAAGCGCGAGACCCTGGGCCTCGACCCCACCCTGTGCAACTGGGTCCTGGACTTCCTGACGGGCTGCCCCCAGGTGGTGAGGGTAGGAAACAACTTCTCCACCCTGCTGATCCTCAACACTGAGGCCCCACACGGGAGCGTTCTCAGCCCTCTCCTGTACGCCCTGTTCACCCATGACTGCGTGGACATGCACGCCTCCAACTCAAGTTTGTAGACAACACTAGTGATAGGCTTGATTACCAACAACGAGACGGCCTACAGGAAGGAGGTGAGGGCCCTCGGAGTGAGGTGTCAGGAAAATAACCTCAAAACAAAGGAGATGATCGTGGACATCAGGAAACAGCAGAGGGAGCAGACCCCTATCCATATCGACGGAACAGTAGTGGAAAGTTCGGACACATTACGGACAAACTGAAATGATCCACCCACACAGGCGGCACATCAGCGCCTCTTCAACCTCGGTAGGCTGAAGAAACTCTGCTTGTCACCAGAAACTCACTTTTACAGACACACAATCGAGAGCATCCTGTATCACCGCCTGGTACGGCAACTGCGCCGCCCACAACCGTAAGGCTCTCCAGAAGGTAGTGAGGTCTGCACAACGCATCACCAGGGGCAACCTACCTGCCCTCCAGGACACCTACACCACCCCATGTCACAGGAAGGCCAAAAAGATCAAGGACCAACCTGTTCACCCCACTATCATCCAGAAGGCGAGGTCAGTACAGGTGCATCAAAGCGGGGACAGAGACTGAAAACCAGCTTCTCTCTCAAGGCCATCACTGTTACCCCCATCACTAACATTGAGTGGCTGCTGCCAACCTCTAACCACTTTATAGAATGTTTACAAACAGGTATATACACTGTACTCTAAACCATTTTCTGCATCTTGCCTATGCCGGTCGGCCATCCATATTTTTTATGTACATATGTGAAATTGTTAGATATTACTGCATGGTCAGAACTAGAAGCACAAGCATTTCTCGACACTCGCATTAGCATCTGCTAACCATGTGTATGTGACAAATAAAATTGATAGGGAACAGATGGGGTAGGGAAATGTAACACTTAAAATTCACAGAAGGTGCTCTGACAACAGCATGATCATTTTCTACTTATTTTAAAGCTATATACACTGTTCGTTTACGTTAATGTTTGTGGAGTAAGACAACTTTTTGGGTCCTCATAGAATCCTATTCTTCAAGAAACAATGGATCAAAGAATTGAAATGCCCACCCAGACTGCATCTTCAAGAAACAAAGTGAAGCAATGTTAAATAACGACTCATGAGATTAAATACGTACACCAGTTTTATTGACAACAAGCTACAATAGTTACACAACAAGTCAAATGTATTTTACAGCAACAAATACCTTCAAAGTAATTCACTATAACATGAAACATTTGCAGTTAGGATGCTGACACCAGAGTAGCATTTTCTGTTTCAATTGACAGTTTGAAGGATTAAACAGGTTCTTATGGAGCACACGGAGGGATAGCTCTTTCCACATGAGACATCGTTCCAGCCGTTTTCAGCTTAAGAGGAAACACGAAATAGAAATTACCTCTCGATGTACACTCGAAAAGAGAAAAGTAGCTCACATTTATTTGTTTAATTTGATGAATGATAATGTACCTCCAAAGTTGAAATGAATACATGGCTCTCTGGCACCATTGTTGTTATTCGGCTCCCCTTCAGCCCAGCTCTCGTGATCAAATTTGGAGCCGTCACTCCAGAACCATAGCCTGTCCTGTGTGGAAGTAGTGAGATCTCAGTATCAAATGTTACATGTGCTTGCTGAACAATTTCTAAAATACAACACTCATGGTCTTTCCTCCAACAAAACGGTAAAAGCCACCACTAGCAAAACGTGCAGACTGACACTGGAACTGTTGGGTGAAAAAAATACACAAGTGTTGATACACATTTCTAGAAATCCCAAAATTAGAAAAAGACAGCTAGTAAGTCGTTTCTGCGCCATAGCAAAGAGGAAGAGGCGAAGCGAGAAGGATAACTATAAGCCCAAAATCTGCCTTCTCAAGCGGGTAGCGTTTTTCCTGGTCACCAAGCAACTCGTTTTTGTATGGCCGTCAATAAGATGGCAAATTTAATTAACGAAAAACATAATGGCTTATTTGAGCAAATATATACGTTTTGTAATGCTTAGGTCGTTACGAGTACTGATACAAGTAGCACACATGACATGCCAGAAACTGAGAAAAACATTTCTCTCCGAGTTGTGCCTGTCCCTCGAATCTGCCCGACATTGCAGACTCTTCACATCGTTAGAGGCCAATGGAGTATCTGGTTCATCTAATGGATCATCTAATGGATCATCTAATGGATCATCTAATGGATCATCTAATGGATCATCTGTGGCAATTGCTCTGGATATTTCGAGATGCTCAACTCAAATCTAGACCTACAACCAACAGTATTTCTTTTGCTTTTGACAATGACTTCACGAGGCATAGGTCACATGCCTAAATACTTAAAGTCACATTAATATCAGTTTAAAGAGATGACATTGGTCCATGTTTACTTGAATAGTGTCTGGTTAAAAGGTAGGCAAGTAACTTCATGCCTACTGTGCCAAAGCAATTTACAGTTATTAAAATGGTAATATCCAAATTCCACGTAGAACTCGAGTTGCGAATGTCAATCTTTCCTCTGCGGTACCTCAAACTGTGGTCATTACCAGCTGAGAAACTGGCCAGTTGATTACTCCTGGCACAGAGTTGTCTGACCAGTGTCTTAACACCTACTCCGAGCTGATGGTTTTATTAGTCTTAAGTATTAAGGCATCTTCACTTTGGGTACCTTTTCCACCTTTGCTTGAACAGCATCAAATCCGCCAATCCAGGTAAGAGGGAAACTGCCAGTCGTGATCAACACCACCGCCTGTAGAAATTGGGACTCTTCATAGCTGTGCACAGATGCCAGGTTTGCGCCAAGGTACTTTACAGTGTTGTACACAGGCTTCAGTTTTTGTCCAAGTAACTGACAGTGGCGCTAGAGCAAGCAGTACACAGAGACAAAGACATGTCATAATGGAAGCATTAGTCAGTTGTCCAGTCTGAGAATTTGTCTTCTGGAATCTCAAATATAGGAATTAGTTCATCTCAGTCTTAACCCATGCCTTGAGGGTTCTAATATACAAGAGGGCCCAACTCCACACAATATTGAAAAGCCTATAGAAAATTGCAATTACAGCATATTAAGGGGACGTTCAGTATTTTACATGAGGCGCCTGTTAAAATAAGGCCAAAGCACCTTAAACTCAAAAAACTAAGTTGACTTCAATTGTAGAAAGTAAGCATTATACCTCTGCATTGGGCCATGTCCTTGCAGTTTTGACAAACATGAAGCAGCGTGAATTAAATTGGAACCAGCCTCTGGGGCATGGGTTTCTTTGGTCTGCTGCAAATGTCACCAAATCATCTGAAAGGAGAAGACAGGGAGGGTTCCGAAATTGCAGCAGACTTTAAAGGATAGTCCAGACTGACCCTTGCATCAAAAATAACATTTGGAGATCAGTCATGCCACACTACAACAAAACATACACAATCAATGATGTAAAGCACAAACTCATTCCACAGAGCACAGAGTGTCTACAGGTTTTCGCTCCTCCCTCGATTGATCAATTTAGGTCACTAATTAGTAAGGAACTCCCCTCACCTGGTTGTCTAGGTCTTCATTGAAAGGTAAGCCAACTGCAGATGCAAGAGACTCCGTGGAATGCGTTTGACACTCGTGATGTAAAGTGTGAGGCTGACTCTTACTTGCTATGCGCGCAGTCATTCTGTCGCCCAGTGTAAAGGCAGCGCTGAGAAGCAGTAGAAGGGTCAACATCGCCATGGTGATAGTCTCCTGAGAGACACACGAGATAAGCCATCAGTGTTTCCCCAACCTCTCCTCGAGTACCCCAGCAAGTCCACTTAACACATTCAACTAATGAAGGGCTAAGGAATACCAGGTATCATCTCTTCCACCACAGAGTAGATTAGCCTGGCACACGGGAATAAGGAGAAGTCTATGCTCTTGGGTTCTCCCCGAAACAGCACCCTAGATAACTAACCCCGATGCATGGCACACCTAGTAAGTCACCTTTTTGCAAATGAAATTGGCTGGTAAAGTACATTTTTCTAGAGCAGGAGACTCAACTTGCCTGGCATGAGCTACCTTTATTAATACACACGTCGCAAGCGACTTCTTTCAAATAGGCTCATTCTTCTCTGCCCTACAACTCTTCAGTGTACCGGTCTGGCAATAGACACAGTAAAATGAGTAATAAACTACTAAAGGGGCCCTATAAAAAAAGCTGTGATTTTAAACCCCAAATTACAGCCATTTTCATAAATGTTCTCAGTTCAATTTCCTGGTTTGCCACTCAATTACAATTGGTAATGGAGAACAAAATGTAATGTTCTGAGTCCATGGCAGTGCTTAAATCACATCAGAATACCATTTCTTTTAGGTCTGGAAGAAAAGTAACTAGCGATGGTTCTGTATTGCCAATTGATGCTCATTTCATGGCAAGGTTTGCAAATAACAAAAGATACCATTTCTATACTTTTGACAAGTATACCTTGCAGTTAATACTTAGTTGTGAAAGAATCTGGCAACCCACTAGGCATCAACTGGCTACACAGGGAGTGAGCGACAAGGCAATATTGCTGGAAATTGGCAGATATGGTTTTAAATGTGACGTTTTAAGCCAATAGTTAACTAACCAGAGGTGGGATAACGTCAAGTCGTGTTGATTTAGTAACTTGCAGTGTCTGATACTTGAGATTTGTTTGACAGTTGAACACGTGAAAAAATATATATTTTTTAAAATCTGAATTGTTTGGCAAACTACTATGACCTGTTGGAGACCCCTGCACTACATTTGAACAGGGTCACATATGCCCGATGGGTCCTGGTAAAAAGTAGTGTACCACATAGGTTACCATTTGGGATGAAAGCAGATACAGTACTAGATGACTATGTTGAACTCTCACCTGTAGTCTGGTCATGTCAGCGCTCTGTTTGTGAGTTGAGTTCTACTGCTTCCTGCTCTCCTTTTTTAAGGACCCATCCAGTCAGACCCCTCCCTCTCTCATCCTTTAACCGGTCAAATAATCAACTAATCATCAAGCTTTTATCATTTGAATCAGCTGTGTTGTGTTAGGGCAAAAACCAAAACGTATAGCCACGGGAAGAAGTTTGTTGGTGCAGGGTACTTTTAATGAATGTTATTTTCAATTGGGGTGCTGGAAAAATATCTTTGCCTGTGCTACAGGCGCTCTATTGGTCCACTATTATAGCACAACTTTTGTGAAAATGTAACAAATCTATAAAAAGTGAACATATATACATATATACAGTACCAGTCAAAAGTTTGGACACACCTACTCATTCAAGGCTTTTTCTTTATTTTGACTATTTTCTTGTATAATAGTGAAGACCTCAAAACTGTAAATAACACATATGGAATCATGAGGTAACCAAAGAAAGTGTTACACGAAACCAAATATATGTTAGATTCTTCAAAGTAGCCACCTTTAAACTTGATGACAGCTTTGTACACTCTTGGCCTTCTCTCAACCAGCTTCACCTGGTATGCTTTTCCAACATTCTTAAAGGAATTCCCACATATGTTGAGCACTTGTTTGCTGCTTTTCCTTAACTCTGCGGTCCAACTCATCCCAAACCATCTCAATTGGGTTGAGGTTGGGTGATTGTGGAGGCCAGGGCGGTCTGATGCAGCACTACATCACTCTACCTTATTGGTCAAACAGCCTGGAGGTATGTTGGGTCGTTGTCCTGTTGAAAAACAAATGATAGTCCCACTAAGTGCAAACCAGATGGGATGGTGTATCGCTGCAGAATGCTGTGGTAACCATGCTGGTTAAGCGTGCCTTGAATTCTAAATAAAACACAGACAGTGTTACCAGCAAAGCACCATCACACCTCCTACTCCATGCTTCATGGTGGGAACCACACATGCGGAGATCATTCGTTCACCTACTCTGCATCTCACAAAGACACACTAATCAGACCAAAGGACAGATTTCCACCGGTCTAATGTCCATTGCTCGTGTTTCTTGCCCCAAGCAAGTCTCTTGTTCTTATCGGTGTCCTTTAGGAGTGGTTTCTTTGCAGCAGTTTGACATGAAGGCCTGATTCACGCAGTCTCCTCTGAACAGTTGATGTTGAGATGTGTCTGTTACTTCAACTCTGTGAAGCATTTATTTGGGCTGCAATTTCTGAGGCTGGTAACTCTAATGAACTTATCCTCTGCAGCAGAGGTAACTCTGGGTCTTCCTTTCCTGTGGCGGTCCTCGGGAGAGCCAGTTTCATCATAGCGCTTGATGGTTTTTGCGACTGCAATTGAAGAAACTTTCAAAGTTCTTGAAATGTTCCGCATTGACTGACCTTCATGTCTTAAAGCAATGATGGACTGTCATTTCTCTTTGCTTATTTGAGCTGTTCTTGTCAAATAAATGGACTTGGTCTTTTACCAAACAGGGCTATCTACTTTATACCACCCCTACCTTGCCACAACACAACCTCATGAATCTGGATAAGAGAATGCCAAGAGCGTGCAAAGCTGTCATCAAGGCAAAGGGTGGCTACTTTGAAGAATCTCAAATATAACATCAATTTTGATTTGTTTAACACTTTTCTGGTTACTACATGATTCCATATGTGTTATGTCATAGTTTTGATGTCGTCATTATTCTACAATGTAGAAAATAGTAGAGAATAAAGAAAAACCCTGGAATGAGTGGGTGTGTCCAAACTTTTGACTGGATATCACCTGCAGGAATAGCCATTTTTGTTAAGCTCATTCCTACACTGCTCCTGTATTCTTTTCAAACATCGACCAGTAGCATCGATAGTGCCTCTCTCTCTCTCTGCCAGAGTCTACCCCATTATAAGAACCCCAACAATAATTGCTAAAAGCCTATGTAAGCCTGTTGGCTGATTGGCATGTATGAGATGATGGAATTTGCTTTTGGAAAAAAGTTGAGGCTTTTTGACACTGGCTTGAGCGGGTCTTAGCAGAGCATGTGTATATAAGCATCAACAAGCCTTGTTACCATATACCCTTTGAGAATGAATGAACAAATAGTTACTTCACACAAACATATGTACCAGATTCCTTTTGGGAAATTCATTTGGGTAGTTTTCTTTGCACATTGGAGGACCCCTGCAAAACCAAGCGTGAGGTAATGGCAATGATGTCATGTGTGCTATCCACATCCTGGTGCTGAACTGTGAAACGTCATGCGGTGCTGAACAATTTGAATCAGCTTGGCTCGTGTCTTGTGGAATCAAAACTGATACATTAATGAAATCGTTGCACTAAATGAATTATTTGGAAACTAGAATCTGATTAAGGGAAAGTTACACACTTTTTTCTGTGAGCGCAATCAACAACCTATTTGTGCATGCCCAACGGAATGAACATTGTGGTGCGGGGACTGCCATATTGTGTCATCATTTTGCCATAAGGTGTAGAGACATTTTTGCGGTTTTAAAGCCAATTTCCAATAATTGTACACATTTTGCTATATGAGTGAGAGACTAATACATTCAATGGGGGCCTGTCATGCCAAATACTGTCCCCCACTGCGTCACAATGGGATTCGATCGACTATTAGCGTCCATTGCTATATCGACGGAGTGATTAGAATTTAAGATCACAGCCTAAATTGTGTTCTTTTCTTCGTCGCTATGCAAACAAGGCTGATTTCTGCGACAATTTCTCTGTTTAAACAAGCTTTGTTTAGCTTGTAACATGGAAACGTTCATTCAAACTACTTTTTGGGGTACCAAGTCAACATTACAACATGAAATCCATGTCTTAAACGTTGCTACGTTTCGGGAAATGGCAAAGAAAACATGTATTCTGCTTGACACATTAAAGTTACTTACCTTACAGATCACAAAGTAAGCTTATGTCCACTCCATTCAGATGTAAATCCTTTTGATTCAGTCACTGACTTGTCTGGCTGTCATCTTTTTATTTAACCTGCCCTCATCTACACTGAAATAATACCATTTCAGTAGTCCTCTATTATGATTCCCCCCCCCTCTCTCTCATTTAATACACCCTTGTGGTTGAATACATATATAATCATCTGGTGTAGGTCCAAGGATACAACAATGAATAACCTGGAACAAATAAATGCCATCAAAGGATACCTTACAGCTTCCAATAATGAACACCTTGTGAAACCCAACCTGTCAATATATTTTCATACATTAAAGTTTATCGTTTTTGGTACAGTTGTGTCATAAATTTTTTTCCACTGATTTTCTGTACACTCACATGGCAATCATAGATAAAATACTGAATTCTGGTTTGTGGAATATAGAGGAGGTGGTTGCTGTGTGGGTGGGAGGTTCTGCCTGTCCCTTGTTCTCAACAGGCAGCCAGTCTCGGAAGGGGGACTGCAAAGTCCAGGCACTGCTGCGCTCTTGAGAACAGGAGCAGAGTTAAAGGGAACAGGGTAGGAGACAGACACATAAACAAGCAAACACAGGTTACACTGAGAACATGTCATGGATTAAAATCCTGCAGCGCACGCAAGGTCCCCCTGCTCAAGCCAGCACATGTCCAGGCCCGTCTGAAGTTTGCCAATGACCATCTGGATGATCTAGAGGAGGAATGGGAGAAGGTCATGTGGTCTGATGAGACAAAAATAGAGCTTTTTGGTCTAAACTCCACTCGCCGTGTTTAGAGGAAGAAGAAGGATGAGTACAACCCCAAGAACACCACCCCAACCGTGAAGCATGGAGGTGGAAACATCATTCTTTGGGGATGCTTTTCTGAAAAGGGGACATGACGACTGCACCGGATTGAGGGGAGGATGGATGGGGCCATGTATCGCGAGATCTTGGCCAACAACCTCCTTCCCTCAGTAAGGGGCTGGGTCTTCCTGCATGACAACGACCCGAAACACACAGCCAGGGCAACTAAGGAGTGGCTCCGTAAGAAGCATCTCAAGGTCCTGGAGTGGCCTAGCCAGACTCCAGACCTGAACCCAATAGAACATCTTTGGAGGGAGCTGAAAGTCCGTATTGCCCGGCGACAGCCCCGAAACCTGAAGGATCTGGAGAAGGTCTGTATGGAGGAGTGGGCTAAAATCCCTGCTTTAAGTAATTAATGCAAATTAATGACTTAAAAATCATAACGTGATTTTCGTTTTAGATTCCGTCTCTCACAGTTGAAGTGTACCTATGATAAAAATGACAGACTTCTACATGTTTTGTAAGTAGGAAACACTGCCGATTTGGCAGGTTATCAAATACTTGTTCTCCCCACTGTATATACTGTACTCTATACCATCTTGCCTATGCCATTCTGTACCATCATTATGCACATGTCCTTTATCCCTTTACACTTGTGTGTATTAGGTAGTAGTTTTGGAATTGTTAGGTTGGATTACTCGTTGGTTATTACTGCATTGTCGGAACTAGAAGCACAAGCATTTCCCTACACTCGCATTAACATCTGCTAACCATGTGTATGTGACAAATACATTTGATTTGAAGTAGCTTCAGGTTGTTTTGTATGCAAATGTTTGAGATTTTAAATTTTCACTTTAACAGATGGTGACCCCAGCTAGGAGCGAAAGAGCAGCGAGGTTTTCCCCAGGTCTCGCCTTCCTTTCGTCCTTCTTCCAAACCAAGTCATTTGCCCAGAAGTCATAGCACTTGGTCCCCTTCTCGATTCTGCTCCTGTAGCTCTCCACCTGCGCCTTGTCCAGTCTCACCTTGATTGAGAACAGGAATAAATACAATTATATTTCCTAGGAAGGTGGTCCTCCAAGGCGTTCTGATCTGGTTCAAACATATCAGGTGGGGTTTCAGTGATCAGAAAGTACGTTATTCAAAAATTTGAAAGACTACAGTATGTGCAATAACAATTGCATTGCTTACCTCAGTCAACAGCTGCGGCTCCCTTCCGTACTAGGTGGAGGCCTGGATGCTGCTGTCGTGTGCAAAGAGAGACTTACCTTCAGGTTGTTCTCCCATCCTTCCTGGTACCAAATAAAGGGACTTGCCCATGGCAGTCTTGAGGGTCTGGTTGGTCCAGTCACCAAACCTGGAGGAGGGGGTAGGAAAGCGATCTCTATTGACAATGTACCATGGAAGAAAAAATAAATAAATACATTCCAGCGTTCATGACCTCGGTCACTCAAGGATGACCTTGGGTGTTGATGTCCACCATAGTCTTGGAGGTGGCCTCGCCAGTCTCGTCCTTGATGGGTATCATACAAAACAAAAATCTATTTTTGGTTCCAAGCACCTTTAATGGTTTACGGAAGGGAGTTGAGTTAAGCACGTCCTCCTTCTTCCCTTACTGACCCTAATGGGTATTGCCGCCACCTTCACCTCATTACTGTGATACAATTATACTAGCTAGCTGTGCACGGAGGGAATAAACACACTGAGCATCATGCGATTCCATATGAAATGCATTTCCAATGCCCTTTTTACAGAAGATTTCACATGCTTATACAGACACCCAAACAGCAAGCAATGCAGATGTAGCAGCATGGTTGCTAGGGGGGAAAAAAACCTCCCTCGAAAGGCAGGAACCGTGCTCTGAGGGGTGGCCAGTCCTCTTCTGGCTGTGCCGGGTGGAGATTAGAGTACATGGCCATTAAGTTCAGATCGTTCAAGCTGTTATTTGACCAGCAGGGTCAAATAAGTGGTTGTAGGGGGTGCAACAGGTCAGCACATCCGGAGGAAACGTCAGTGGGCTTTTCATAGCCGAGCATTGAGGTCGAGAGAGAGTCGAAAACAGCACGTCCGATGAACAGGTACCATAGCTGCAGGTAGAACAGTCTAATACAGTTGGCTCTAATAAGTACTCACGTCTAAACCCAGCGAGAGTTTGGAAACGCAAAGCTACATTCTGGGATTCTACAAACCAAACGACTGCCCCACAGGGAACGGATGGAGTAGGGATATGTGACACTAATATTCACACAGCATTCTGACATCCACGTGATAATTTTCAACTTTGAAAGCTACACACACACTATTCGTTGACATTAGTGTTAGTAGAGTAATAAAGCAAAAAAGAAACATCCCTTTTTCAGGACCCTGTCTTTCAAAGAATTTGTAAAAATCCAAGTAACTTCACAGATCTTCATTGTCAATGGTTTAAACACCGTTTCCAGACGTTAATGAATATGCACCTGTCGTTAAGACACTAACAGCTTACAGACGGTAGGCAATTAAGGTCAGTTAGGACACTAGAGGCTTTTCTACTGAAAGACACCAAAAGATAGACGCCCAGGGTCCCTGCGTGAACGTGCCTTAGGCATGCTGCAAGGAGGCATGAGGACTGCAGATGTGGCCAGGGCATTAACTTGCATTGTCCGTGCAGTGAGACAGGAACGACAGCTGATCGTCCTCGCAGTGGCAGAACACGTGTAACACCTGCACAGGATCGGAACATCACACCTGCGGGACAGGTACAGGATGGCAACAACTGCCCGAGTTACACCAGGAACGCACAATCCCTCCATCAGTGCTCAGACTGTCCGCAATAGGCTGAGAGGCGCTGGACTGAGGTCTTGTTTTTCATTTTTTTATTTCACCTTTATTTAACCAGGTAGGCTAGTTGAGAACAAGTTCTCATTTGCAACTGCGACCTGGCCAAGATAAAGCATAGCAGTGTGAACAGACAACACAGAGTTACACATGGAGCAAACCATTAACAAGTCAGTAACACAGTAGAGAAAAAAAAGGGGGAGTCTATATACAATGTGTGCAAAAGGCATGAGGAGGTAGGCGAATAATTAAAATTTAGGGATGATCAGTGAGATACACCTGCTGGAGCGCGTGCTACGGATGGGTGTTGCCATCGTGACCAGTGAACTGAGATAAGGCGGAGTTTTACCTAGTATGGACCTGTAGATGACCTGGAGCCAGTGGGTCTGGCGACGAATATGTAGCGAGGGCCAGCCGACTAGAGCATACAAGTCGCAGTGGTGGGTGGTATAAGGTGCTTTAGTGACAAAACGGATGGCACTGTGATAGACTGCATCCAGTTTGCTGAGTAGAGTGTTGGAAGCCATTTTGTAGATGACATCGCCGAAGTCGAGGATCGGTAGGATAGTCAGTTTTACTAGGGTAAGCTTGGCGGCGTGAGTGAAGGAGGCTTTGTTGCGGAATAGAAAGCCGACTCTTGATTTGATTTTCGATTGGAGATGTTTGATATGAGTCTGGAAGGAGAGTTTGCAGTCTAGCCAGACACCTAGGTACTTATAGATGTCCACATATTCAAGGTCGGAACCATCCAGGGTGGTGTGCTAGTCGGGCATGCGGGTGCAGGCAGCGATCGGTTGAAAAGCATGCATTTGGTTTTACTAGCTTTTAAGAGCAGTTGGAGACCACGGAAGGAGTGTTGTATGGCATTGAAGCTCGTTTGGAGGTTAGATAGCACTCTTGTTCTCCATGGACTTCAGTGTCCCAGAACTTTTTGGAGTTGGAGCTACAGGATGCAAACTTCTGCCTGAAGAAGCTGGCCTTCGCGTATTGGTTCCTGACTTCCCTGAACAGTTGCATATCACGGGGACTATTTGATGCTATTGTTGCCGGTGAGGACCTGCCTACGTCACCTATGGGCACAAACCCACCCTCGCTGGACCAGGCAGGACTGGCAAAAAAACAAAACAAGCTCGTCACTGACGAGTCGCGGATATGTCTCACCAGGGGTGGTCGGAGTCGCATTATAGTCTAAGGAATGAGCGTTACACCGAGGCCTGTAATCTGGAGCAGGATCGATTGAGGTGGAGGGTCCGTCATGGTCTGGGGCGGCGTGTCACAGCATCATCGGACTGAGGTTGCTGTCATAGCAGGTAATCACAACACTGTGCAGTACAGGGAAGACATCCTCCTCCCTCATTCTGACATGACCCTCCAGCATCAAATACACCACACTGCTAGTTCTGTGGGTGATTTCCTGCAAGACTGGAATGCCAGTGTTCAGCCATGGCCAGCGAAGAGCCCTGATTTCAATCCCATTGAGCACGTCTGAGACCTGTTGGATCGGCGGGTGAGGGCTAGGACCATTCCCCCCCAGAATTGTCCGGGAACTTGCAGGTGCCGTCGTGGAAGAGTGGGGTAACATCTCACAGCAAGAACTGGCAACCCTGGTGCAGTCCATGAGGAGATGCACTGCAGTACTTAATGCGGCCAGACACTGACTTACTTTTAACAGACCCCTTGGTTCAGGGACACATTCCATTTCTGTGGAACTTGTTCAGTTTATGTTTGTTTTTGAATCTCAAATATTTAAACATGTTAAGTCTGCTGAAATTTAACGCAGTTGACAGTGAGACCACATTTTTTTTACAACTTTTTGGGTCCTAAGAGAATTCTATTCTTCAAGAAACAATGGATCAAAGAATTGAAATGCCCACTGGACACCCAGACTGCATCTTCAAGAAACAAAGTGAAGCAATGTTAAATAACGACTCATGAGATTAAATACGTACACCAGTTTTATTGACAACAAGCTACAATAGTTACACAACAAGTCAAATGTATTTTACAGCAACAAATACCTTCAAAGTAATTCACTATAACATGAAACATTTGCAGTTAGGATGCTGACACCAGAGTAGCATTTTCTGTTTCAATTGACAGTTTGAAGGATTAAACAGGTTCTTATGGAGCACACGGAGGGATAGCTCTTTCCACATGAGACATCGTTCCAGCCGTTTTCAGCTTAAGAGGAAACACGAAATAGAAATTACCTCTCGATGTACACTCGAAAAGAGAAAAGTAGCTCACATTTATTTGTTAAACTTACTCAAAAAAGTTTAATTTGATGAATGATAATGTACCTCCAAAGTTGAAATGAATACATGGCTCTCTGGCACCATTGTTGTTATTCGGCTCCCCTTCAGCCCAGCTCTCGTGATCAAATTTGGAGCCGTCACTCCAGAACCATAGCCTGTCCTGTGTGGAAGTAGTGAGATCTCAGTATCAAATGTTACATGTGCTTGCTGAACAATTTCTAAAATACAACACTCATGGTCTTTCCTCCAACAAAACGGTAAAAGCCACCACTAGCAAAACGTGCAGACTGACACTGGAACTGTTGGGTGAAAAAAATACACAAGTGTTGATACACATTTCTAGAAATCCCAAAATTAGAAAAAGACAGCTAGTAAGTCGTTTCTGCGCCATAGCAAAGAGGAAGAGGCGAAGCGAGAAGGATAACTATAAGCCCAAAATCTGCCTTCTCAAGCGGGTAGCGTTTTTCCTGGTCACCAAGCAACTCGTTTTTGTATGGCCGTCAATAAGATGGCAAATTTAATTAACGAAAAACATAATGGCTTATTTGAGCAAATATATACGTTTTGTAATGCTTAGGTCGTTACGAGTACTGATACAAGTAGCACACATGACATGCCAGAAACTGAGAAAAACATTTCTCTCCGAGTTGTGCCTGTCCCTCGAATCTGCCCGACATTGCAGACTCTTCACATCGTTAGAGGCCAATGGAGTATCTGGTTCATCTAATGGATCATCTAATGGATCATCTAATGGATCATCTAATGGATCATCTAATGGATCATCTAATGGATCATCTAATGGATCATCTAATGGATCATCTAATGGATCATCTGTGGCAATTGCTCTGGATATTTCGAGATGCTCAACTCAAATCTAGACCTACAACCAACAGTATTTCTTTTGCTTTTGACAATGACTTCACGAGGCATAGGTCACATGCCTAAATACTTAAAGTCACATTAATATCAGTTTAAAGAGATGACATTGGGCCATGTTTACTTGAATAGTGTCTGGTTAAAAGGTAGGCAAGTAACTTCATGCCTACTGTGCCAAAGCAATTTACAGTTATTAAAATGGTAATATCCAAATTCCACGTAGAACTCGAGTTGCGAATGTCAATCTTTCCTCTGCGGTACCTCAAACTGTGGTCATTACCAGCTGAGAAACTGGCCAGTTGATTACTCCTGGCACAGAGTTGTCTGACCAGTGTCTTAACACCTACTCCGAGCTGATGGTTTTATTAGTCTTAAGTATTAAGGCATCTTCACTTTGGGTACCTTTTCCACCTTTGCTTGAACAGCATCAAATCCGCCAATCCAGGTAAGAGGGAAACTGCCAGTCGTGATCAACACCACCGCCTGTAGAAATTGGGACTCTTCATAGCTGTGCACAGATGCCAGGTTTGCGCCAAGGTACTTTACAGTGTTGTACACAGGCTTCAGTTTTTGTCCAAGTAACTGACAGTGGCGCTAGAGCAAGCAGTACACAGAGACAAAGACATGTCATAATGGAAGCATTAGTCAGTTGTCCAGTCTGAGAATTTGTCTTCTGGAATCTCAAATATAGGAATTAGTTCATCTCAGTCTTAACCCATGCCTTGAGGGTTCTAATATACAAGAGGGCCCAACTCCACACAATATTGAAAAGCCTATAGAAAATTGCAATTACAGCATATTAAGGGGACGTTCAGTATTTTACATGAGGCGCCTGTTAAAATAAGGCCAAAGCACCTTTAACTCAAAAAACTAAGTAAGCATTATACCTCTGCATTGGGCCATGTCCTTGCAGTTTTGACAAACATGAAGCAGCGTGAATTAAATTGGAACCAGCCTCTGGGGCATGGGTTTCTTTGGTCTGCTGCAAATGTCACCAAATCATCTGAAAGGAGAAGACAGGGAGGGTTCCGAAATTGCAGCCGACTTTAAAGGATAGTCCAGACTGACCCTTGCATCAAAAATAACATTTGGAGATCAGTCATGCCACACTACAACAAAACATACACAATCAATGATGTAAAGCACAAACTCATTCCACAGAGCACAGAGTGTCTACAGGTTTTCGCTCCTCCCTCGATTGATCAATTTAGGTCACTAATTAGTAAGGAACTCCCCTCACCTGGTTGTCTAGGTCTTCATTGAAAGGTAAGCCAACTGCAGATGCAAGAGACTCCGTGGAATGCGTTTGACACTCGTGATGTAAAGTGTGAGGCTGACTCTTACTTGCTATGCGCGCAGTCATTCTGTCGCCCAGTGTAAAGGCAGCGCTGAGAAGCAGTAGAAGGGTCAACATCGCCATGGTGATAGTCTCCTGAGAGACACACGAGATAAGCCATCAGTGTTTCCCCAACCTCTCCTCGAGTACCCCAGCAAGTCCACTTAACACATTCAACTAATGAAGGGCTAAGGAATACCAGGTATCATCTCTTCCACCACAGAGTAGATTAGCCTGGCACACGGGAATAAGGAGAAGTCTATGCTCTTGGGTTCTCCCCGAAACAGCACCCTAGATAACTAACCCCGATGCATGGCACACCTAGTAAGTCACCTTTTTGCAAATGAAATTGGCTGGTAAAGTACATTTTTCTAGAGCAGGAGACTCAACTTGCCTGGCATGAGCTACCTTTTATTAATACACACGTCGCAAGCGACTTCTTTCAAATAGGCTCATTCTTCTCTGCCCTACAACTCTTCAGTGTACCGGTCTGGCAATAGACACAGTAAAATGAGTAATAAACTACTAAAGGGGCCCTATAAAAAAAGCTGTGATTTTAAACCCCAAATTACAGCCATTTTCATAAATGTTCTCAGTTCAATTTCCTGGTTTGCCACTCAATTACAATTGGTAATGGAGAACAAAATGTAATGTTCTGAGTCCATGGCAGTGCTTAAATCACATCAGAATACCATTTCTTTTAGGTCTGGAAGAAAAGTAACTAGCGATGGTTCTGTATTGCCAATTGATGCTCATTTCATGGCAAGGTTTGCAAATAACAAAAGATACCATTTCTATACTTTTGACAAGTATACCTTGCAGTTAATACTTAGTTGTGAAAGAATCTGGCAACCCACTAGGCATCAACTGGCTACACAGGGAGTGAGCGACAAGGCAATATTGCTGGAAATTGGCAGATATGGTTTTAAATGTGACGTTTTAAGCCAATAGTTAACTAACCAGAGGTGGGATAACGTCAAGTCGTGTTGATTTAGTAACTTGCAGTGTCTGATACTTGAGATTTGTTTGACAGTTGAACACGTGAAAAAAAAATATATTTTTTAAAATCTGAATTGTTTGGCAAACTACTATGACCTGTTGGAGACCCCTGCCCTATGTAACGCACTACATTTGAACAGGGTCACATATGCCCGATGGGTCCTGGTCAAAAGTAGTGTCACCACATAGGTTACCATTTGGGATGAAAGCAGATACAGTACTAGATGACTATGTTGAACTCTCACCTGTAGTCTGGTCATGTCAGCGCTCTGTTTGTGAGTTGAGTTCTACTGCTTCCTGCTCTCCTTTTTTAAGGACCCATCCAGTCAGACCCCTCCCTCTCTCATCCTTTAACCGGTCAAATAATCAACTAATCATCAAGCTTTTATCATTTGAATCAGCTGTGTTGTGTTAGGGCAAAAACCAAAACGTATAGCCACGGGAAGAAGTTTGTTGGTGCAGGGTACTTTTAATGAATGTTATTTTCAATTGGGGTGCTGGAAAAATATCTTTGCCTGTGCTACAGGCGCTCTATTGGTCCACTATTATAGCACAACTTTTGTGAAAATGTAACAAATCTATAAAAAGTGAACATATATACATATATACAGTACCAGTCAAAAGTTTGGACACACCTACTCATTCAAGGCTTTTTCTTTATTTTGACTATTTTCTTGTATAATAGTGAAGACCTCAAAACTGTAAATAACACATATGGAATCATGAGGTAACCAAAGAAAGTGTTACACGAAACCAAATATATGTTAGATTCTTCAAAGTAGCCACCTTTAAACTTGATGACAGCTTTGTACACTCTTGGCCTTCTCTCAACCAGCTTCACCTGGTATGCTTTTCCAACATTCTTAAAGGAATTCCCACATATGTTGAGCACTTGTTTGCTGCTTTTCCTTAACTCTGCGGTCCAACTCATCCCAAACCATCTCAATTGGGTTGAGGTTGGGTGATTGTGGAGGCCAGGGCGGTCTGATGCAGCACTACATCACTCTACCTTATTGGTCAAACAGCCTGGAGGTATGTTGGGTCGTTGTCCTGTTGAAAAACAAATGATAGTCCCACTAAGTGCAAACCAGATGGGATGGTGTATCGCTGCAGAATGCTGTGGTAGCCATGCTGGTTAAGCGTGCCTTGAATTCTAAATAAAACACAGACAGTGTTACCAGCAAAGCACCATCACACCTCCTACTCCATGCTTCATGGTGGGAACCACACATGCGGAGATCATTCGTTCACCTACTCTGCATCTCACAAAGACACACTAATCAGACCAAAGGACAGATTTCCACCGGTCTAATGTCCATTGCACGTGTTTCTTGCCCCAAGCAAGTCTCTTGTTCTTATCGGTGTCCTTTAGGAGTGGTTTCTTTGCAGCAGTTTGACATGAAGGCCTGATTCACGCAGTCTCCTCTGAACAGTTGATGTTGAGATGTGTCTGTTACTTCAACTCTGTGAAGCATTTATTTGGGCTGCAATTTCTGAGGCTGGTAACTCTAATGAACTTATCCTCTGCAGCAGAGGTAACTCTGGGTCTTCCTTTCCTGTGGCGGTCCTCGGGAGAGCCAGTTTCATCATAGCGCTTGATGGTTTTTGCGACTGCAATTGAAGAAACTTTCTTGAAATGTTCCGCATTGACTGACCTTCATGTCTTAAAGCAATGATGGACTGTCATTTCTCTTTGCTTATTTGAGCTGTTCTTGTCAAATAAATGGACTTGGTCTTTTACCAAACAGGGCTATCTACTTTATACCACCCCTACCTTGCCACAACACAACCTCATGAATCTGGATAAGAGAATGCCAAGAGCGTGCAAAGCTGTCATCAAGGCAAAGGGTGGCTACTTTGAAGAATCTCAAATATAACATACATTTTGATTTGTTTAACACTTTTCTGGTTACTACATGATTCCATATGTGTTATGTCATAGTTTTGATGTCGTCATTATTCTACAATGTAGAAAATAGTAGAGAATAAAGAAAAACCCTGGAATGAGTGGGTGTGTCCAAACTTTTGACTGGATATCACCTGCAGGAATAGCCATTTTTGTTAAGCTCATTCCTACACTGCTCCTGTATTCTTTTCAAACATCGACCAGTAGCATCGATAGTGCCTCTCTCTCTCTCTGCCAGAGTCTACCCCATTATAAGAACCCCAACAATAATTGCTAAAAGCCTATGTAAGCCTGTTGGCTGATTGGCATGTATGAGATGATGGAATTTGCTTTTGGAAAAAAGTTGAGGCTTTTTGACACTGGCTTGAGCGGGTCTTAGCAGAGCATGTGTATATAAGCATCAACAAGCCTTGTTACCATATACCCTTTGAGAATGAATGAACAAATAGTTACTTCACACAAACATATGTACCAGATTCCTTTTGGGAAATTCATTTGGGTAGTTTTCTTTGCACATTGGAGGACCCCTGCAAAACCAAGCGTGAGGTAATGGCAATGATGTCATGTGTGCTATCCACATCCTGGTGCTGAACTGTGAAACGTCATGCGGTGCTGAACAATTTGAATCAGCTTGGCTCGTGTCTTGTGGAATCAAAACTGATACATTAATGAAATCGTTGCACTAAATGAATTATTTGGAAACTAGAATCTGATTAAGGGAAAGTTACACACTTTTTTCTGTGAGCGCAATCAACAACCTATTTGTGCATGCCCAACGGAATGAACATTGTGGTGCGGGGACTGCCATATTGTGTCATCATTTTGCCATAAGGTGTAGAGACATTTTTGCGGTTTTAAAGCCAATTTCCAATAATTGTACACATTTTGCTATATGAGTGAGAGACTAATACATTCAATGGGGGCCTGTCATGCCAAATACTGTCCCCCACTGCGTCACAATGGGATTCGATCGACTATTAGCGTCCATTGCTATATCGACGGAGTGATTAGAATTTAAGATCACAGCCTAAATTGTGTTCTTTTCTTCGTCGCTATGCAAACAAGGCTGATTTCTGCGACAATTTCTCTGTTTAAACAAGCTTTGTTTAGCTTGTAACATGGAAACGTTCATTCAAACTACTTTTTGGGGTACCAAGTCAACATTACAACATGAAATCCATGTCTTAAACGTTGCTACGTTTCGGGAAATGGCAAAGAAAACATGTATTCTGCTTGACACATTAAAGTTACTTACCTTACAGATCACAAAGTAAGCTTATGTCCACTCCATTCAGATGTAAATCCTTTTGATTCAGTCACTGACTTGTCTGGCTGTCATCTTTTTATTTAACCTGCCCTCATCTACACTGAAATAATACCATTTCAGTAGTCCTCTATTATGATTCCCCCCCCTCTCTCTCATTTAATACACCCTTGTGGTTGAATACATATATAATCATCTGGTGTAGGTCCAAGGATACAACAATGAATAACCTGGAACAAATAAATGCCATCAAAGGATACCTTACAGCTTCCAATAATGAACACCTTGTGAAACCCAACCTGTCAATATATTTTCATACATTAAAGTTTATCGTTTTTGGTACAGTTGTGTCATAAATTTTTTTCCACTGATTTTCTGTACACTCACATGGCAATCATAGATAAAATACTGAATTCTGGTTTGTGGAATATAGAGGAGGTGGTTGCTGTGTGGGTGGGAGGTTCTGCCTGTCCCTTGTTCTCAACAGGCAGCCAGTCTCGGAAGGGGGACTGCAAAGTCCAGGCACTGCTGCGCTCTTGAGAACAGGAGCAGAGTTAAAGGGAACAGGGTAGGAGACAGACACATAAACAAGCAAACACAGGTTACACTGAGAACATGTCATGGATTAAAATCCTGCAGCGCACGCAAGGTCCCCCTGCTCAAGCCAGCACATGTCCAGGCCCGTCTGAAGTTTGCCAATGACCATCTGGATGATCTAGAGGAGGAATGGGAGAAGGTCATGTGGTCTGATGAGACAAAAATAGAGCTTTTTGGTCTAAACTCCACTCGCCGTGTTTAGAGGAAGAAGAAGGATGAGTACAACCCCAAGAACACCACCCCAACCGTGAAGCATGGAGGTGGAAACATCATTCTTTGGGGATGCTTTTCTGAAAAGGGGACATGACGACTGCACCGGATTGAGGGGAGGATGGATGGGGCCATGTATCGCGAGATCTTGGCCAACAACCTCCTTCCCTCAGTAAGGGGCTGGGTCTTCCTGCATGACAACGACCCGAAACACACAGCCAGGGCAACTAAGGAGTGGCTCCGTAAGAAGCATCTCAAGGTCCTGGAGTGGCCTAGCCAGACTCCAGACCTGAACCCAATAGAACATCTTTGGAGGGAGCTGAAAGTCCGTATTGCCCGGCGACAGCCCCGAAACCTGAAGGATCTGGAGAAGGTCTGTATGGAGGAGTGGGCTAAAATCCCTGCTTTAAGTAATTAATGCAAATTAATGACTTAAAAATCATAACGTGATTTTCGTTTTAGATTCCGTCTCTCACAGTTGAAGTGTACCTATGATAAAAATGACAGACTTCTACATGTTTTGTAAGTAGGAAACACTGCCGATTTGGCAGGTTATCAAATACTTGTTCTCCCCACTGTATATACTGTACTCTATACCATCTTGCCTATGCCATTCTGTACCATCATTATGCACATGTCCTTTATCCCTTTACACTTGTGTGTATTAGGTAGTAGTTTTGGAATTGTTAGGTTGGATTACTCGTTGGTTATTACTGCATTGTCGGAACTAGAAGCACAAGCATTTCCCTACACTCGCATTAACATCTGCTAACCATGTGTATGTGACAAATACATTTGATTTGAAGTAGCTTCAGGTTGTTTTGGTATGCAAATGTTTGAGATTTTAAATTTTCACTTTAACAGATGGTGACCAGCCAGCTAGGAGCGAAAGAGGAGCACGAAATCCCCAGGTTACCTCTCGATGTACACTCGAAAAGAGAAAAGTAGCTCACATTTATTTGCTTAAACTTACTCAAAAAAGTTTAATTGATGAATGATAATGTACCTCCAAAGTTGAAATGAATACATGGCTCTCTGGCACCATTGTTGTTATTCGGCTCCCCTTCAGCCCAGCTCTCGTGATCAAATTTGGAGCCGTCACTCCAGAACCATAGCCTGTCCTGTGTGGAAGTAGTGAGATCTCAGTATCAAATGTTACATGTGCTTGCTGAACAATTTCTAAAATACAACACTCATGGTCTTTCCTCCAACAAAACGGTAAAAGCCACCACTAGCAAAACGTGCAGACTGACACTGGAACTGTTGGGTGAAAAAAATACACAAGTGTTGATACACATTTCTAGAAATCCCAAAATTAGAAAAAACAGCTAGTAAGTCGTTTCTGCGCTCATAGCAAAGAGGAAGAGGCGAAGCGAGAAGGATAACTATAAGCCCAAAATCTGCCTTCTCAAGCGGGTAGCGTTTTTCCTGGTCACCAAGCAACTCGTTTTTGTATGGCCGTCAATAAGATGGCAAATTTAATTAACGAAAAACATAATGGCTTATTTGAGCAAATATATACGTTTTGTAATGCTTAGGTCGTTACGAGTACTGATACAAGTAGCACACATGACATGCCAGAAACTGAGAAAAACATTTCTCTCCGAGTTGTGCCTGTCCCTCGAATCTGCCCGACATTGCAGACACATCTTCACATCGTTAGGCAATGCGTAGGTACCAATGGAGTATCTGGGCTCATTCTAATGGCCATGGTGCATCTATATGGATCATCTGTGGCAATTGCTCTGGATATTTCGAGATGCTCAAACTCAAATCTAGACCTACAACCAACAGTATTTCTTTGCTTTTGACAATGACTTCACGAGGCATAGGTCACATGCCTAAATACTTAAAGTCACATTAATATCAGTTTAAAGAGATGACATTGGGCCATGTTTACTGAATAGTGTCTGGTTAAAAGGTAGGCAAGTAACTTCATGCCTACTGTGCCAAAGCAATTTACAGTTATTAAAATGGTAATATCCAAATTCCACGTAGAACTCGAGTTGCGAATGTCAATCTTTCCTCTGCGGTACCTCAAACTGTGGTCATTACCAGCTGAGAAACTGGCCAGTTGATTACTCCTGGCACAGAGTTGTCTGACCAGTGTCTTAACACCTACTCCGAGCTGATGGTTTTATTAGTCTTAAGTATTAAGGCATCTTCACTTTGGGTACCTTTTCCACCTTTGCTTGAACAGCATCAAATCCGCCAATCCAGGTAAGAGGGAAACTGCCAGTCGTGATCAACACCACCGCCTGTAGAAATTGGGACTCTTCATAGCTGTGCACAGATGCCAGGTTTGCGCCAATGGTACTTTACAGTGTTGTACACAGGCTTCAGTTTTGTCCAAGTAACTGACAGTGGCGCTAGAGCAAGCAGTACACAGAGACAAAGACATGTCATAATGGAAGCATTAGTCAGTTGTCCAGTCTGAGAATTTGTCTTCTGGAATCTCAAATATAGGAATTAGTTCATCTCAGTCTTAACCCATGCCTTGAGGGTTCTAATATACAAGAGGGCCCAACTCCACACAATATTGAAAAGCCTATAGAAAATTGCAATTACAGCATATTAAGGGGACGTTCAGTATTTTACATGAGGCGCCTGTTAAAATAAGGCCAAAGCACCTTTAACTCAAAAAACTAAGTAAGCATTATACCTCTGCATTGGGCCATGTCCTTGCAGTTTTGACAAACATGAAGCAGCGTGAATTAAATTGGAACCAGCCTCTGGGGCATGGGTTTCTTTGGTCTGCTGCAAATGTCACCAAATCATCTGAAAGGAGAAGACAGGGAGGGTTCCGAAATTGCAGCCGACTTTAAAGGATAGTCCAGACTGACCCTTGCATCAAAAATAACATTTGGAGATCAGTCATGCCACACTACAACAAAACATACACAATCAATGATGTAAAGCACAAACTCATTCCACAGAGCACAGAGTGTCTACAGGTTTTCGCTCCTCCCTCGATTGATCAATTTAGGTCACTAATTAGTAAGGAACTCCCCTCACCTGGTTGTCTAGGTCTTCATTGAAAGGTAAGCCAACTGCAGATGCAAGAGACTCCGTGGAATGCGTTTGACACTCGTGATGTAAAGTGTGAGGCTGACTCTTACTTGCTATGCGCGCAGTCATTCTGTCGCCCAGTGTAAAGGCAGCGCTGAGAAGCAGTAGAAGGGTCAACATCGCCATGGTGATAGTCTCCTGAGAGACACACGAGATAAGCCATCAGTGTTTCCCCAACCTCTCCTCGAGTACCCCAGCAAGTCCACTTAACACATTCAACTAATGAAGGGCTAAGGAATACCAGGTATCATCTCTTCCACCACAGAGTAGATTAGCCTGGCACACGGGAATAAGGAGAAGTCTATGCTCTTGGGTTCTCCCCGAAACAGCACCCTAGATAACTAACCCCGATGCATGGCACACCTAGTAAGTCACCTTTTTGCAAATGAAATTGGCTGGTAAAGTACATTTTTCTAGAGCAGGAGACTCAACTTGCCTGGCATGAGCTACCTTTTATTAATACACACGTCGCAAGCGACTTCTTTCAAATAGGCTCATTCTTCTCTGCCCTACAACTCTTCAGTGTACCGGTCTGGCAATAGACACAGTAAAATGAGTAATAAACTACTAAAGGGGCCCTATAAAAAAAGCTGTGATTTTAAACCCCAAATTACAGCCATTTTCATAAATGTTCTCAGTTCAATTTCCTGGTTTGCCACTCAATTACAATTGGTAATGGAGAACAAAATGTAATGTTCTGAGTCCATGGCAGTGCTTAAATCACATCAGAATACCATTTCTTTTAGGTCTGGAAGAAAAGTAACTAGCGATGGTTCTGTATTGCCAATTGATGCTCATTTCATGGCAAGGTTTGCAAATAACAAAAGATACCATTTCTATACTTTTGACAAGTATACCTTGCAGTTAATACTTAGTTGTGAAAGAATCTGGCAACCCACTAGGCATCAACTGGCTACACAGGGAGTGAGCGACAAGGCAATATTGCTGGAAATTGGCAGATATGGTTTTAAATGTGACGTTTTAAGCCAATAGTTACAAACTACTATGAACGGTTGGAGACCCCTGCCCTATGTAACGCACTACATTTGAACAGGGTCACATATGCCCGATGGGTCCTGGTCAAAAGTAGTGCACCACATAGGTTACCATTTGGGATGAAAGCAGATACAGTACTAGATGACTATGTTGAACTCTCACCTGTAGTCTGGTCATGTCAGCGCTCTGTTTGTGAGTTGAGTTCTACTGCTTCCTGCTCTCCTTTTTTAAGGACCCATCCAGTCAGACCCCTCCCTCTCTCATCCTTTAACCGGTCAAATAATCAACTAATCATCAAGCTTTTATCATTTGAATCAGCTGTGTTGTGTTAGGGCAAAAACCAAAACGTATAGCCACGGGAAGAAGTTTGTTGGTGCAGGGTACTTTTAATGAATGTTATTTTCAATTGGGGTGCTGGAAAAATATCTTTGCCTGTGCTACAGGCGCTCTATTGGTCCACTATTATAGCACAACTTTTGTGAAAATGTAACAAATCTATAAAAAGTGAACATATATATATATATTGGACACACCTACTCATTCAAGGCTTTTTCTTTATTTTGACTATTTTCTTTGTAGAATAATAGTGAAGACATCAAAACTGTGAAATAACACATGAAGGCCTGATTCACACAGTCTCCTCTGAACAGTTGATGTTGAGATGTGTCTGTTACTTGAACTCTGTGAAGCATTTATTTGGGCTGCCATTTCTTTTCTTCTCTTTTTTTAATTGAACCTTTATTTAACCAGGTAGGCAAGTTGAGAACAAGTTCTCATTCACAATTGCGACCTGGCCAAGATATAGCCAAGCAGTTTGACACATACAGTGGGGCATAATTTGCAAATAAATTCATTAAAAATCCTACAATGTGATTTTCTGGATTTTTTTGGTCTGTCATAGTTGAAGTGTACCTATGATGAAAATTACAGGCCTCTGTCATTTTTTTAAGTGGGAGAACTTGCACAATTGGTGGCTGACTAAATACTTTTTTGCCCCACTGTACAACAACACAGAGTTACACATGGAGTTAAACAAACATACAGTCAGTAATACAGTAGAAACAAGTCTATACACGATGTGAGCAAATGAGGTGAGATAAGGGAGGTAAAGGTGAAAAAAAGGCCATGGTGGCAAAGTAAATACAATATAGCAAGTAAAACACTGGAATGGTAGATTTGCAGTGGAAGAATGTGCAAAGTAGAAATAAAAATTATGGGATGCAAAGGAGCAAAATAAATAGATAAATAAAATAAAATAAATACAGTAGGGAAAGAGGTAGTTGTTTGGGCTAAATTATAGGTGGGCTATGTACAGGTGCAGTAATCTGTGAGCTGCTCTGACAGCTGGTGCTTAAAGCTAGTCAGGGAGATAAGTGTTTCCAGTTTCAGAGATTTTTGGAGTTCGTTCCAGTCATTGGCAGCAGAGAACTGAAAGGAGAGGCGGCCAAAGAAAGAATTGGTTTTGGGGGTGACCAAAGAGATATACCTGCTGGAGCGCGTGCTACAGGTGGGTGATGCTATGGTGACCAGCGAGCTGAGATAAGGGGGGACTTTACCTAGCAGGGTCTTGCAGATGACATGGAGCCAGTGGGTTTGGCGACGAGTATGAAGCGAGGGCCAGCCAACGAGAGTGTACAGGTCGCAATGGTGGGTAGTATATGGGGCTTTGGTGACAAAACGGATGGCACTGTGATAGACTGCATCCAATTTGTTGAGTAGGGTATTGGAGGCTATTTTGTAAATGATGACCGCAGCTGTTTTCCAATCTTTGGGACGACACGAAAGAGAGGTTGAACAGGCTAGTAATAGGGGTGGCAACAATTTCGGCAGATAATTTTAGAAAGAAAGGGTCCAGATTGTCTAGCCCGGCTGATTTATAGGGGTCCAGATTTTGTAGCTCTTTCAGAGCATCAGCTGACTGGATTTGGGAGAAGGAGAAATGGGGAAGGCTTGGGCGAGTTGCTGTGGGGGGTGCAGTGCTGTTGACCGGGGTAGGGGTAGCCAGGTGGAAAGCATGGCCAGCCGTAGAAAAATGCTTATTGAAATTCTCAATTATAGTGGATTTATCAGTGGTGACAGTGTTTCCTATCTTCAGTGCAGTGGGCAGCTGGGAGGAGGTGTTCTTATTCTCCATGGACTTTACAGTGTCCCAGAACCTTTTGGAGTTAGTGTTGCAGGAAGCAAATTTCTGCTTGAAAAAGCTAGCCTTGGCTTTTCTAACTGCCTGTGTATAATGGTTTCTAGCTTCTCTGAAAAGCTGCATATCACGGGGGCTGTTCGATGCTAATACAGAACGCCATAGGATGTTTTTGTGTTGGTTAAGTGCAGTCAGGTCTGGGGAGAACCAAGGGCTATATCATTTCCTGGTTCTAAATTTCTTGAATGGGGCATGCTTATTTAAGATGGTTAGGAAGACATTGAAAAAAAATAACCAGGCATGATGAGATCCATATTCTTCCAGGATACCCCGGCCAGGTCGATTAGAAAGGCCTGCTCGCTGAAGTGTTTCAGGGAGCGTTTGACAGTGATGAGTGGAGGTCGTTTGACCGCTGACCCATTACGGATGCAGGCAATGAGGCAGTGATCGCTGAGATCTTGGTTGAAGACAGCAGAGGTGTATTTAGAGGGCAAGTTGGTTCAGATGATATCTATGAGGGTGCCCGTGTTTACGACTTTGGGGGGATACCTAGTAGGTTCATTGATAATTTGTGTGAGATTGAGGGCATCAAGCTTAGATTGTAGGATGGCTGGGGTGTTAAGCGTGTTCCAGTTTAGGTCGCCTAGCAAAACGAGCTCTGAAGATAGATGGGGGGCAATCAGTTCACATATGGTGTCCAGAGCACAACTGGGGGCAGAGGGTGGTCTATAGCAGGCGGCAACGGTGAGAGACTTGTTTTAAGAGAGGTGGATTTTTGAAAGTAGAAGTTCAAATTGTTTGGGTACAGACCTGGACAGAACTCTGCTTTGCAGTAGATTGCAACACTGCCCCCTTTGGCAGTTCTATCTTGTCTGAAAATGTTGTAGATAGGGATAAACATTTCAGAATTGTTGGTGGTCTTCCTAAGCCAGGATTCAGACACAGCTAGAACATCCGGGTTGGCAGAGTGTGCTAAAGCAGTGAATAAAACAAACTTAGGGAGGAGGCTTCTAATGTTAACATGCATGAAACCCAGGCTATAACGGTTACAGAAGTCATCAAAAAAGAGCACCTGGGGAATAGGAGTGGAGCTAGGCACTGCAGGGCCTGGATTCACCTCTACATCACCGGAGGAAAAGAGGAGGATAAGGGTATGGCTAAAAGCAATGAGAATTGGTCGTCTAGAACGTCTGGAACAGAGAGTAAAAGGAGGTTTCTGGGGCGATGAAATAGCTTCAAGGTATAATGTACAGACAAAGGTATGGATGTGAATACAGTGGAGGTAAACCTAGGTATTGAGTGATGATGAGAGAGATATTGTCTCTAGAAACATCATTGACACCAGGAGATGTCATCGCATGTGTGGGTGGTAGAACTAATTGGTTGGATAAGGTATAGTGAGCATGACTAGAGGCTCTACAGTGAAATAAGCCAATAAACACGAACCAGAACAGCAATGGACAAGGCATATTGACATTAAGGAGAGGCATGCTTAGTCGAGTGATCAAAAAGGTTCAGTGAGTAGTTTTTTATTAATTTTTATTTTACCTTTATTTAACCAGGCAAGTCAGTTCAGAACAAATTCTTATTTTCAATGATGGCCTAGGAACAGTGGGTCAACTGCCTGTTCAGGGGCAGAACGACAGATTTGCAACCTTCCGGTTACTAGCCCAACGCTCTAACCACTAGGCTACCCTGCCGCCCCTGCAGGGTAGTGAGGTTGGTTGGGGTCACGGCGATTCAGACAGCTAGCCGGGCCATCGGTAGCAAGCTAGCATAGGATGGAGGTCTGTTTTTAGCCACCTCGTGCGTTTCCGTCGGTAGGATTAGTGGGGTTCCGTGTGGTAGAGGGGATCAATCCAATTCGCAAAAAAAATAGATACAGTTATAGAGGCCCAAGAAAAAGAAAAAAATTGTCCGACAGATCTATTCAGATAGCAGCCGATAAGACAGCTAACGATTAGCGGACCCCAGATGGGCGTTCAGGTAACGACGCGACGGAGGAGCCAGCTGGATAACTCCCTCGGGCAGATAACGTCGGTAGTCCAGTTGTGATGTCCCGGTGGGGCAGTAAAACGGGTCCGGATAGGTGATTGTAGCCCAGGAGTGGCTGATGGAACTCTTCAGCTGGCTAGCTCCGGAATAATTGATGTTTGCTCCGGGATCGAAGTAAGCAGATAGTCACATGGATAGCAGCTAGCTAGCTGCGAGATCCAGGTATAAATGTCCAGAGCTTGCGATTCAAATCCGGGAACATGGAGAGAAAAATAGGTCCGGTGTGTTCCGGTCCGAGCCGCTCCGTACAAAACTGGCGATAGATTTTCGAGCTAAAGGATAGCTGATGAACACAAACCGTGGTTAGCTTAATACTAACGATTAGCCAGTAAAGAAGCTAACTAGCTTCTGGCTAGCTTCTGATTAGCTTCTGGTTAGCTTCAGGGTAGCTTCTGGTTAGCTTCTATGGAGGATTACAGATGAGGGAAATAATACTTTCTTTTATTTTTATAAATTGGTGAGGCGGGTTGCAGGAGAGTGTTTTGAAGTTGAGTTCATGGAAAATAAAAAATATATATAAAAAGGTATGCGAAGAAAGTTGTAAATATATATACAGTGCCTTGCGAAAGTATTCGGCCCCCTTGAACTTTGCGACCTTTTGCCACATTTCAGGCTTCAAACATAAAGATATAAAACTGTATTTTTTGTGAAGAATCAACAACAAGTGGGACACAATCATGAAGTGGAACGACATTTATTGGATATTTCAAACTTTTTTAACAAATCAAAAACTGAAAAATTGGGCGTGCAAAATTATTCAGCCCCTTTACTTTCAGTGCAGCAAACTCTCCAGAAGTTCAGTGAGGATCTCTGAATGATCCAATGTTGACCTAAATGACTAATGATGATAAATACAATCCACCGGTGTGTAATCAAGTCTCCGTATAAATGCACCTGCACTGTGATAGTCTCAGAGGTCCGTCAAAAGCGTAGAGAGCATCATGAAGAACAAGGAACACACCAGGCAGGTCCGAGATACTGTTGTGAAGAAGTTTAAAGCCGGATTTGGATACAAAAAGATTTCCCAAGCTTTAAACATCCCAAGGAGCACCGTGCAAGCGATAATATTGAAATGGAAGGAGTATCAGACCACTGCAAATCTACCAAGACCTGGCCGTCCCTCTAAACTTTCAGCTCATACAAGGAGAAGACTGATCAGAGATGCAGCCAAGAGGCCCATGATCACTCTGGATGAACTGCAGAGATCTACAGCTGAGGTGGGAGACTCTGTCCATAGGACAACAATCAGTCGTATATTGCACAAATCTGGCCTTTATGGAAGAGTGGCAAGAAGAAAGCCATTTCTTAAAGATATCCATAAAAAGTGTTGTTTAAAGTTTGCCACAAGCCACCTGGGAGACACACCAAACATGTGGAAGAAGGTGCTCTGGTCAGATGAAACCAAAATTGAGCTTTTTGGCAACAATGCAAAACGTTATGTTTGGCGTAAAAGCAACACAGCTCATCACCCTGAACACACCATCCCCACTGTCAAACATGGTGGTGGCAGCATCATGGTTTGGGCCTGCTTTTCTTCAGCAGGGACAGGGAAGATGGTTAAAATTGATGGGAAGATGGATGGAGCCAAATACAGGACCATTCTGGAAGAAAACCTGATGGAGTCTGCAAAAGACCTGAGACTGGGACGGAGATTTGTCTTCCAACAAGACAATGATCCAAAACATAAAGCAAAATCTACAATGGAATGGTTGAAAAATAAACATATCCAGGTGTTAGAATGGCCAAGTCAAAGTCCAGACCTGAATCCAATCGAGAATCTGTGGAAAGAACTGAAAACTGCTGTTCACAAACGCTCTCCATCCGACTTACAGCTGTAATCGCAGCAAAAGGTAGCGCTACAAAGTATTAACTTAAGGGGGCTGAATAATTTTGCACGCCCAATTTTTACGTTTTTGATTTGTTTAAAAAAGTTTGAAATATCCAATAAATGTCGTTCCACTTCATGATTGTGTCCCACTTGTTGTTGATTCTTCACAAAAAAATACAGTTTTATATCTTTATGTTTGAAGCCTGAAATGTGGCAAAAGGTCGCAAAGTTCAAGGGGGCCGAATACTTTCGCAAGGCACTGTATATATACGGGACACGACAAGACGAGGACAAAAGACGTCTGACTGCTATGCCATCTTGGTGACAGTGTGAGGCTGGTAACTCTAATGAACTTATCCTCTACAGCAAAGGTAACTCTGGGTCTTCCTTTCCTGTGGCGGTCCACAGGAGAGCCAGTTTCATCATAGCGCTTGATGGTTTTTGCGACTGCAATTGAAGAAACTTTCAAAGTTCTTGAAATGTTCCTCATTGACTGACCTTCATGTCTTAAAGCAATGATGGACTGTCATTTCTCTTTGCTTATTTGAGCTGTTCTTGTCAAATAAATGGACTTGGTCTTTTACCAAATAGGGCTATCTTCTGTATACCACCCCTACCTTGCCACAACACAACTGACTGGCTCAACACATTAAGAAGGAATGAAATTCAACAAATTCAGTTTTAACAAGGCACACCTGTTAACTGAATTGCATTCCAGGTGACTACATCATGAATCTGGATATGAGAATGCCAAGAGCGTGCAAAGCTGTCATCAAGGCAAAGGGTGGCTACTTTGAAGAATCTCAAATATAAAAAGATTTTGATTTGTTTAACACTTCTTTGGTTACAACATGATTCCATATGTGTTATGTCAGAGTTTTGATGTCGTCATTATTATTCTACAATGTAGAAAATAGTAAAGAATAAAGAAAAACCTTGGAATGAGTGGGTGTGTCCAAACTTTTGACTGCTACTATATATATGTATGCTCTTTACTTGTCAGTGTTCCAAATGGGGACCTTATTTGTATCTTGACCTAAACACGCAAATACAATCAGATAGAATTAATTGCAAGCAGTGCACTGGGTTAGTCAGATTTGATTAAATATAACAGAACAGATGAACTGGCGTGACACTCACTCTCATGGGATGGGTTGCCAAAAAGAACTAACTGAAAGCCACACTCCCAGATCTGTTTATGCTGTTCTGTCAATGCTATCACTGTTTTGGTTTACAGCAAAAATACAGTTGAATTGCAGCTGATATTTTGATGCTTCTGTATCCCTGGATATCACCTGCAGGAATAGCCATTTTTGTTAAGCTCATTCCTACCCTGCTCCTGTATTCTTTTCAAACATCGACCAGTAGTATCGACAGTGCCTCTTTCTCTCTCTCTGCCAGAGTCTACCCCCTTATAAGAACCCCAACAATAATTGCTAAAAGCCTATGTAAGCCTGTTGGCTGATTGGCATGTATGAGATGATGGAATTTGCTTTTGGAAAAAAGTTGAGGCTTTTTGACACTGGCTTGAGCGGGTCTTAGCAGAGCATGTGTATATGAGCATCAACAAGCCTTGTTACCATATACCCTTTGAGAATGAATGAACAAATTGTTACTTCACACAAACATATGTACCAGATTAATTTGGGTAGTTTTCTTTGCACATTGGAGGACCCCTGCAAAACCAAGCGTGAGGTAATGGCAATGATGTCATGTGTGCTATCCACATCCTGGTGCTGAACTGTGAAACGTGGGGGACAGTATTTGGCTGCTGAACAATTTGAATCAGCTTGCCTCGTGGAATACTCTTTGATCAAAACTGATACATTAATGAAATCGTTGCACTAATGAATTCTTTGGAAACTAGAATCTGATTAAGGGAAAGTTACACACTTTTTTCTGTGAGCGCAATCAACAACCTATTTGTGCATGCCCAACGGAATGAACATTGTGGTGCGGGGACTGCCATATTGTGTCATCATTTTGACATAAGGTGTAGAGACATTTTTGCGGTTGTAAAGCTAATTTCCACTAATTGTACACATTTTGCTATATGAGTGAGAGACTAATACATTCAATGGGGGCCTGTCATGCCAAATACTGTCCCCCACTGCGTCACAATGGGATTCGATCGACTATTAGCGTCCATTGCTATATCGACGGAGTGATTCGAATTTTGGAGATCACAGCCTAAATTGTGTTCTTTTCTTCGTCGCTCTGCAAACAAGGCTGATTTCTGCGACAATTTCTCTGTTTAAACAAGCTTTGTTTAGCTTGTAACATGGAAACGTTCATTCAAACTACTTTTTGGGGTACCTCGTCAACATTACAACATGAAATCCATGTCTTAAACGTTGCTACGTTTCAGGAAATGGCAAAGAAAACGTGTATTCTGCTTGACACATTAAAGTTACTTACCTTACAGATCACAAAGTAAGCTGATGTCCACTCCATTCAGATGTAAATCCTTTTGATTCAGTCACTGACTTGTCTGGCTGTCATCTTTTTATTAAACCTGCCCTCATCTACACTGAAATAATACCATTTCAGTAGTCCTCTATTATGATTCCCCCCACCTCTCTCTCATTTAATACACCCTTGTGGTTGAATACATATATAATCATCTGGTGTAGGTCCAAGGATACAACAATGAATAACCTGGAACAAATAAATGCCATCAAAGGATACCTTACAGCTTCCAATAATGAACACCTTGTGAAACCCAACCTGTCAATATATTTTCATACATAAACTTGAATCGTTTTTGGTACAGTTGTGTCATGAATTTTTTTCCACTGATTTTCTGTACACTCACATGGCAATCATAGATAAAATACTGAATTCTGGTTTGTGGAATATAGAGGAGGTGGTTGCTGTGTGGGTGGGAGGGAGGTTCTGCCTGTCCCTTGTTCTCAACAGGCAGCCAGTCTCGGAAGGGGGACTGCAAAGTCCAGGCACTGCTGCTCTCTTGAGAACAGGAGCAGAGTTAAAGGGAACAGGTTAGGAGACAGACACATAAACAAGCAAACACAGGTTACACTGAGAACATGTCATGGATTGGTGCAGTGTTAGAAATGGGAGATATGTACTTCAACACTTTTGGAAGGTATAGCCTAACTGGTCCCACTCCGACTCAGAGCACAGCAAACCAAACTGATCCGAACTCACTGGTTCTGGTGGATGGAATACCTCCTGGGGGGCTCGGCCAGTCGATGGTCCTAAAGTCATTTGTAGAGGTAAATTGAAGAGGTAAATATTTTATACGCTTAGCATAACTACAATTTCTTGCTTTTCTCAACCAAAACTTTACGTAGTTTGTCTATCGAGCTTCCCCGAAGTGTAGGGCGTCAGGGCTTTCAGTGGTCGACTAATTGTTGGCTTCCACCGAGGTAACCCTAGGAAGACAGAAAAAAAGATCAGCATTAGGGAAACTAAAAGGTTGTTTCAGGTTGTTTTGTATGCAAATAGTAAAAACGCTAAATAGTATAAAGTGAATATAAATATTCACTTTAACAGATGGTGACCCCAGCTAGGAGCAAAAGAGCAGAGAGGTTTTCCCCAGGTCTCACCTTCCTTTCATCCTTTTCTCCTTCTGTTTCTCCTGCGCCTTGTCAAGTCTCACCTTGATTGATAACAGGAATAAATACAATCATATACATTTCATAGGAAGGTGGTCCTCAAAGGCGTTCTGATCTGGTTCAAAAACTTCCACCACATCAGATGGGGTTTCAGGGATCTGAAAGTACGTTATACAAACATTTGAAAGACTACAGTATGTGCAATAACAATTGCATTGTTTACCTCAGTCAACAGCTGCGGCTCCCGTTTGTACTCGGTGGAGGCCTGGATGCTGCTGTTGTGTGCAAAGAGAGACTCACCTTCAGGTTGTTCTCACATCCTTCCTGGTACCAATCAAGGGACTTGCCCATGGCGGTCTTGAGGGTCTCGTTGGTCCAGTCACCAAACCTGGAGGAGGGGGTAGGAAAGCGATATTGAAATATGTCTAATTATGTACCATGGAAAAAACAAAAAGAAATTGTAAAAAAATAACCATTCCAGCATTCATGACCTCGGTCACTCAAGATGACCGTGGGTGTTGATGTCCACCATCGTCTTGGAGGTGGCCTCGCCAGTCTATCATACAAAACAAAAATCTATTTTTGGTTCCAAGCACCTTTAATGGTTCACAGAAGGGAATTTAGATTTAAACACGTACTCTTCTTTCCCTTACTGACCCTAATGGGTATTGCCTCCACCCACTTGGTAAAGTGACGGCCTTCAGTTCAATACCATGATCACGGTGATGTAATTATACTAGCTAGCTGTGCATGGAGGGAGTAAACACGTCATGCTGAGCATCATGGGATTCCATATGCAATTCATTTCTAAAGCCCTTTTTAGGTCAGATTTCACACAAAGTGCTTCTACAGAAAACCAGCCTAGAACCCCAAACAGCAAGCAATACAGATGTAGACGCACGGTGATCCGCAGGCAGAACAGTTGAAACCAGTCTAATACATTTGGCTCTAATAAATTCCATCTTGTACTCACACGTCTATACCCAGCGAGAGTTTGGAAATGCAAAGCTACATTCTGGGATTCGAACCACCAAAGGGCTGCCCCACTACTTGGTATTTGTTATTTCTTACATTGTTACCCCAGGAAATCTTAAGTTTCATTACATGCAGCCGGGGGGAACTATTGGATATAAGAGCAACGTCAACTCCCCAACATTACGACCAGGAATACGACTTTCCCGAAACGGCTCCTCTGTTTGGTCCACCACTCAGGACAATCGGATCCCAGCCGGCGACCTAAAACAACAGCGCCGTAGAATGGGCAGACGGAGCGGTCTTCTGGTCAGGCTCCGTAGACGGGCAAATCGCGCACCGCTCCCGAGCATACTACTCGCCAATGTCCAGTCTCTTGACAACATGGTAGACGAAATCCGAGCAAGAGTCGGTACAGCCACCTGGTTTCTTCACGCATCGCGCCGACAGAAACAAACATCTCTCTGGCAAGAAGAAGGGCGGGGGTGTATGCCTTATGATTAACGAGACGTGGTGTGATCATAACATACAGGAACTCAAGTCCTTTTGTTCACCAATCAAATGCCAACCGCATTATCTACCAAGAGAATTCTCTTCGATACCCCACCCAAGCAGACACATCGACGGCCCTGAAAGAACTTCATTGGACTCCATGTAAACTGGAAACCACATATCCTGAGGCTGCATTTAGTGTAGCTGGGGATTTTAACAAGGCTAATCTGAAAACAAGGCTCCCTAAATGTTATCAGCATATCGAATGCGCGACCCGGGCTGGCAAAACCCTGGATCATTGTTATTCTAACTTCCGCGACGCATACAAAGCCCTCCCCTGCCCTCATTTTGGAAAATCTGACCACGACTCCATTTTGTTGCTGCCAGCCTATAGACAGAAACGCCCGTGCTCAGGTCTGTTCAAAGCTGGTCCGACCAATCAGATTCCACGCTTCAAGATTGCTTCGATCACGTGGACTGGGATATGTTCCGAATAGCGTCGGACAATAACATTGATGAATACGCTGATTCGGTGTGCGAGTTTATTAGCAAGTGCATAGGTGATGTTGTACCCACAGTGTCTATTAAACCCTTCCAACCAGAAACCGTGGATTGATGGCAGCATTCGCGCAAAACTGAAAGCGCAAATCACTGCTTTTAAATCTGGGCAAGGAAACCGGAAACATGACCGAATACAAACAGTGTAGCTATTCCCGCCGCAAGGCAATCAAACAAGCTAAGCGTCAGTATAGAGACAAAGTAGAGTCGCAATTCAACGGCTCAGACACGAGAGGTATGTGGCAGGGGCTACAGTCAATCACGGACTACAAAAACAAAACCGGCTCAGTCACGAACCACGATGTCTTGCTCCCAGACAAACAACTTCTTTGCTCGCTTTGAGGACAATACATTGCCACCGACACGGCCCGCTCCCAAAACCTGCGGGCTCTCCTTCACCGCAGCCAACGTGAGTAAAACACTTAAACGTATTACCGGGCCAGACGGCATCCCTAGCCGCGTCCTCAGAGCATGCGCAGACCAGCTGGCTAGTGTGTTCACGGACATATTCAAGCAATCCTTTCCATGTCTGCTGTGCCCACATGCTTCAAGAGGGCCACCATTGTTTCTGTTCCCAAGAAAGCTAAGGTAACGGAGCTAAATGTCTATCGCCCCGTAGCACTCACTTGCGTCATCATGAAGTGCTTTGAGAGACTAGACAACGACCATATCACCTCCACCCTACCCGACACCCACTCCAATAGGTTCACAGACGCAATCACACTGCCCTAACCCATCTGGACAAGAGGAATACCTATGTAAGAATGCTGTTCATCGACTACAGCTCAGCATTTAACGCCATAGTACCCTCCAAACCTGTCATTAAGCGCGAGACCCTGGGCCTCGACCCCACCCTGTGCAACTGGGTCCTGGACTTCCTGACGGGCTGCCCCCAGGTGGTGAGGGTAGGAAACAACTTCTCCACCCTGCTGATCCTCAACACTGAGGCCCCACACGGGAGCGTTCTCAGCCCTCTCCTGTACGCCCTGTTCACCCATGACTGCGTGGACATGCACGCCTCCAACTCAAGTTTGTAGACAACACTAGTGATAGGCTTGATTACCAACAACGAGACGGCCTACAGGAAGGAGGTGAGGGCCCTCGGAGTGAGGTGTCAGGAAAATAACCACAAAGGAGATGATCGTGGACATCAGGAAACAGCAGAGGGAGCAGACCCCTATCCATATCGACGGAACAGTAGTGGAAAGTTCCGGACACATTACGGACAAACTGAAATGATCCACCCACACAGGCGGCACATCAGCGCCTCTTCAACCTCGGTAGGCTGAAGAAACTCTGCTTGTCACCAGAAACTCACTTTTACAGACACACAATCGAGAGCATCCTGTATCACCGCCTGGTACCACAACCGTAAGGCTCTCCAGAAGGTAGTGAGGTCTGCACAACGCATCACCAGGGGCAACCTACCTGCCCTCCAGGACACCTACACCACCCCATGTCACAGGAAGGCCAAAAAGATCAAGGACCAACCTGTTCACCCCACTATCATCCAGAAGGCGAGGTCAGTACAGGTGCATCAAAGCGGGGACAGAGACTGAAAACCAGCTTCTCTCTCAAGGCCATCACTGTTACCCCCATCACTAACATTGAGTGGCTGCTGCCAACCTCTAACCACTTTATAGAATGTTTACAAACAGGTATATACACTGTACTCAACCATTTTCTGCATCTTGCCTATGCCGGTCGGCCATCCATATTTTTTATGTACATATGTGAAATTGTTAGATATTACTGCATGGTCAGAACTAGAAGCACAAGCATTTCTCGACACTCGCATTAGCATCTGCTAACCATGTGTATGTGACAAATAAAATTGATAGGGAACAGATGGGGTAGGGAAATGTAACACTTAAAATTCACAGAAGGTGCTCTGACAACAGCATGATCATTTTCTACTTATTTTAAAGCTATATACACTGTTCGTTTACGTTAATGTTTGTGGAGTAAGACAACTTTTTGGGTCCTCATAGAATCCTATTCTTCAAGAAACAATGGATCAAAGAATTGAAATGCCCACCCAGACTGCATCTTCAAGAAACAAAGTGAAGCAATGTTAAATAACGACTCATGAGATTAAATACGTACACCAGTTTTATTGACAACAAGCTACAATAGTTACACAACAAGTCAAATGTATTTTACAGCAACAAATACCTTCAAAGTAATTCACTATAACATGAAACATTTGCAGTTAGGATGCTGACACCAGAGTAGCATTTTCTGTTTCAATTGACAGTTTGAAGGATTAAACAGGTTCTTATGGAGCACACGGAGGGATAGCTCTTTCCACATGAGACATCGTTCCAGCCGTTTTCAGCTTAAGAGGAAACACGAAATAGAAATTACCTCTCGATGTACACTCGAAAAGAGAAAAGTAGCTCACATTTATTTGTTAAACTTACTCAAAAAAGTTTAATTTGATGAATGATAATGTACCTCCAAAGTTGAAATGAATACATGGCTCTCTGGCACCATTGTTGTTATTCGGCTCCCCTTCAGCCCAGCTCTCGTGATCAAATTTGGAGCCGTCACTCCAGAACCATAGCCTGTCCTGTGTGGAAGTAGTGAGATCTCAGTATCAAATGTTACATGTGCTTGCTGAACAATTTCTAAAATACAACACTCATGGTCTTTCCTCCAACAAAACGGTAAAAGCCACCACTAGCAAAACGTGCAGACTGACACTGGAACTGTTGGGTGAAAAAAATACACAAGTGTTGATACACATTTCTAGAAATCCCAAAATTAGAAAAAGACAGCTAGTAAGTCGTTTCTGCGCCATAGCAAAGAGGAAGAGGCGAAGCGAGAAGGATAACTATAAGCCCAAAATCTGCCTTCTCAAGCGGGTAGCGTTTTTCCTGGTCACCAAGCAACTCGTTTTTGTATGGCCGTCAATAAGATGGCAAATTTAATTAACGAAAAACATAATGGCTTATTTGAGCAAATATATACGTTTTGTAATGCTTAGGTCGTTACGAGTACTGATACAAGTAGCACACATGACATGCCAGAAACTGAGAAAAACATTTCTCTCCGAGTTGTGCCTGTCCCTCGAATCTGCCCGACATTGCAGACTCTTCACATCGTTAGAGGCCAATGGAGTATCTGGTTCATCTAATGGATCATCTAATGGATCATCTAATGGATCATCTAATGGATCATCTAATGGATCATCTAATGGATCATCTAATGGATCATCTGTGGCAATTGCTCTGGATATTTCGAGATGCTCAACTCAAATCTAGACCTACAACCAACAGTATTTCTTTTGCTTTTGACAATGACTTCACGAGGCATAGGTCACATGCCTAAATACTTAAAGTCACATTAATATCAGTTTAAAGAGATGACATTGGGCCATGTTTACTTGAATAGTGTCTGGTTAAAAGGTAGGCAAGTAACTTCATGCCTACTGTGCCAAAGCAATTTACAGTTATTAAAATGGTAATATCCAAATTCCACGTAGAACTCGAGTTGCGAATGTCAATCTTTCCTCTGCGGTACCTCAAACTGTGGTCATTACCAGCTGAGAAACTGGCCAGTTGATTACTCCTGGCACAGAGTTGTCTGACCAGTGTCTTAACACCTACTCCGAGCTGATGGTTTTATTAGTCTTAAGTATTAAGGCATCTTCACTTTGGGTACCTTTTCCACCTTTGCTTGAACAGCATCAAATCCGCCAATCCAGGTAAGAGGGAAACTGCCAGTCGTGATCAACACCACCGCCTGTAGAAATTGGGACTCTTCATAGCTGTGCACAGATGCCAGGTTTGCGCCAAGGTACTTTACAGTGTTGTACACAGGCTTCAGTTTTTGTCCAAGTAACTGACAGTGGCGCTAGAGCAAGCAGTACACAGAGACAAAGACATGTCATAATGGAAGCATTAGTCAGTTGTCCAGTCTGAGAATTTGTCTTCTGGAATCTCAAATATAGGAATTAGTTCATCTCAGTCTTAACCCATGCCTTGAGGGTTCTAATATACAAGAGGGCCCAACTCCACACAATATTGAAAAGCCTATAGAAAATTGCAATTACAGCATATTAAGGGGACGTTCAGTATTTTACATGAGGCGCCTGTTAAAATAAGGCCAAAGCACCTTTAACTCAAAAAACTAAGTAAGCATTATACCTCTGCATTGGGCCATGTCCTTGCAGTTTTGACAAACATGAAGCAGCGTGAATTAAATTGGAACCAGCCTCTGGGGCATGGGTTTCTTTGGTCTGCTGCAAATGTCACCAAATCATCTGAAAGGAGAAGACAGGGAGGGTTCCGAAATTGCAGCCGACTTTAAAGGATAGTCCAGACTGACCCTTGCATCAAAAATAACATTTGGAGATCAGTCATGCCACACTACAACAAAACATACACAATCAATGATGTAAAGCACAAACTCATTCCACAGAGCACAGAGTGTCTACAGGTTTTCGCTCCTCCCTCGATTGATCAATTTAGGTCACTAATTAGTAAGGAACTCCCCTCACCTGGTTGTCTAGGTCTTCATTGAAAGGTAAGCCAACTGCAGATGCAAGAGACTCCGTGGAATGCGTTTGACACTCGTGATGTAAAGTGTGAGGCTGACTCTTACTTGCTATGCGCGCAGTCATTCTGTCGCCCAGTGTAAAGGCAGCGCTGAGAAGCAGTAGAAGGGTCAACATCGCCATGGTGATAGTCTCCTGAGAGACACACGAGATAAGCCATCAGTGTTTCCCCAACCTCTCCTCGAGTACCCCAGCAAGTCCACTTAACACATTCAACTAATGAAGGGCTAAGGAATACCAGGTATCATCTCTTCCACCACAGAGTAGATTAGCCTGGCACACGGGAATAAGGAGAAGTCTATGCTCTTGGGTTCTCCCCGAAACAGCACCCTAGATAACTAACCCCGATGCATGGCACACCTAGTAAGTCACCTTTTTGCAAATGAAATTGGCTGGTAAAGTACATTTTTCTAGAGCAGGAGACTCAACTTGCCTGGCATGAGCTACCTTTTATTAATACACACGTCGCAAGCGACTTCTTTCAAATAGGCTCATTCTTCTCTGCCCTACAACTCTTCAGTGTACCGGTCTGGCAATAGACACAGTAAAATGAGTAATAAACTACTAAAGGGGCCCTATAAAAAAAGCTGTGATTTTAAACCCCAAATTACAGCCATTTTCATAAATGTTCTCAGTTCAATTTCCTGGTTTGCCACTCAATTACAATTGGTAATGGAGAACAAAATGTAATGTTCTGAGTCCATGGCAGTGCTTAAATCACATCAGAATACCATTTCTTTTAGGTCTGGAAGAAAAGTAACTAGCGATGGTTCTGTATTGCCAATTGATGCTCATTTCATGGCAAGGTTTGCAAATAACAAAAGATACCATTTCTATACTTTTGACAAGTATACCTTGCAGTTAATACTTAGTTGTGAAAGAATCTGGCAACCCACTAGGCATCAACTGGCTACACAGGGAGTGAGCGACAAGGCAATATTGCTGGAAATTGGCAGATATGGTTTTAAATGTGACGTTTTAAGCCAATAGTTACAAACTACTATGAACGGTTGGAGACCCCTGCCCTATGTAACGCACTACATTTGAACAGGGTCACATATGCCCGATGGGTCCTGGTCAAAAGTAGTGCACCACATAGGTTACCATTTGGGATGAAAGCAGATACAGTACTAGATGACTATGTTGAACTCTCACCTGTAGTCTGGTCATGTCAGCGCTCTGTTTGTGAGTTGAGTTCTACTGCTTCCTGCTCTCCTTTTTTAAGGACCCATCCAGTCAGACCCCTCCCTCTCTCATCCTTTAACCGGTCAAATAATCAACTAATCATCAAGCTTTTATCATTTGAATCAGCTGTGTTGTGTTAGGGCAAAAAACAAAACGTATAGCCACGGGAAGAAGTTTGTTGGTGCAGGGTACTTTTAATGAATGTTATTTTCAATTGGGGTGCTGGAAAAATATCTTTGCCTGTGCTACAGGCGCTCTATTGGTCCACTATTATAGCACAACTTTTGTGAAAATGTAACAAATCTATAAAAAGTGAACATATACATATATAGTACCAGTCAAAAGTTGGACACACCTACTCATTCAAGGCTTTTTCTTTATTTTGACTATTTTCTTTGTAGAATAATAGTGAAGACATCAAAACTGTGAAATAACACATGAAGGCCTGATTCACACAGTCTCCTCTGAACAGTTGATGTTGAGATGTGTCTGTTACTTGAACTCTGTGAAGCATTTATTTGGGCTGCCATTTCTTTTCTTCTCTTTTTTTAATTGAACCTTTATTTAACCAGGTAGGCAAGTTGAGAACAAGTTCTCATTCACAATTGCGACCTGGCCAAGATATAGCCAAGCAGTTTGACACATACAGTGGGGCATAATTTGCAAATAAATTCATTAAAAATCCTACAATGTGATTTTCTGGATTTTTTTTGTCTGTCATAGTTGAAGTGTACCTATGATGAAAATTACAGGCCTCTGTCATTTTTTTAAGTGGGAGAACTTGCACAATTGGTGGCTGACTAAATACTTTTTTGCCCCACTGTACAACAACACAGAGTTACACATGGAGTTAAACAAACATACAGTCAGTAATACAGTAGAAACAAGTCTATACACGATGTGAGCAAATGAGGTGAGATAAGGGAGGTAAAGGTGAAAAAAAGGCCATGGTGGCAAAGTAAATACAATATAGCAAGTAAAACACTGGAATGGTAGATTTGCAGTGGAAGAATGTGCAAAGTAGAAATAAAAATTATGGGATGCAAAGGAGCAAAATAAATAGATAAATAAAATAAAATAAATACAGTAGGGAAAGAGGTAGTTGTTTGGGCTAAATTATAGGTGGGCTATGTACAGGTGCAGTAATCTGTGAGCTGCTCTGACAGCTGGTGCTTAAAGCTAGTCAGGGAGATAAGTGTTTCCAGTTTCAGAGATTTTTGGAGTTCGTTCCAGTCATTGGCAGCAGAGAACTGAAAGGAGAGGCGGCCAAAGAAAGAATTGGTTTTGGGGGTGACCAAAGAGATATACCTGCTGGAGCGCGTGCTACAGGTGGGTGATGCTATGGTGACCAGCGAGCTGAGATAAGGGGGGACTTTACCTAGCAGGGTCTTGCAGATGACATGGAGCCAGTGGGTTTGGCGACGAGTATGAAGCGAGGGCCAGCCAACGAGAGTGTACAGGTCGCAATGGTGGGTAGTATATGGGGCTTTGGTGACAAAACGGATGGCACTGTGATAGACTGCATCCAATTTGTTGAGTAGGGTATTGGAGGCTATTTTGTAAATGATGACCGCAGCTGTTTTCCAATCTTTGGGACGACACGAAAGAGAGGTTGAACAGGCTAGTAATAGGGGTGGCAACAATTTCGGCAGATAATTTTAGAAAGAAAGGGTCCAGATTGTCTAGCCCGGCTGATTTATAGGGGTCCAGATTTTGTAGCTCTTTCAGAGCATCAGCTGACTGGATTTGGGAGAAGGAGAAATGGGGAAGGCTTGGGCGAGTTGCTGTGGGGGGTGCAGTGCTGTTGACCGGGGTAGGGGTAGCCAGGTGGAAAGCATGGCCAGCCGTAGAAAAATGCTTATTGAAATTCTCAATTATAGTGGATTTATCAGTGGTGACAGTGTTTCCTATCTTCAGTGCAGTGGGCAGCTGGGAGGAGGTGTTCTTATTCTCCATGGACTTTACAGTGTCCCAGAACCTTTTGGAGTTAGTGTTGCAGGAAGCAAATTTCTGCTTGAAAAAGCTAGCCTTGGCTTTTCTAACTGCCTGTGTATAATGGTTTCTAGCTTCTCTGAAAAGCTGCATATCACGGGGGCTGTTCGATGCTAATACAGAACGCCATAGGATGTTTTTGTGTTGGTTAAGTGCAGTCAGGTCTGGGGAGAACCAAGGGCTATATCATTTCCTGGTTCTAAATTTCTTGAATGGGGCATGCTTATTTAAGATGGTTAGGAAGACATTGAAAAAAAATAACCAGGCATGATGAGATCCATATTCTTCCAGGATACCCAGGCCAGGTCGATTAGAAAGGCCTGCTCGCTGAAGTGTTTCAGGGAGCGTTTGACAGTGATGAGTGGAGGTCGTTTGACCGCTGACCCATTACGGATGCAGGCAATGAGGCAGTGATCGCTGAGATCTTGGTTGAAGACAGCAGAGGTGTATTTAGAGGGCAAGTTGGTTCAGATGATATCTATGAGGGTGCCCGTGTTTACGACTTTGGGGGGATACCTAGTAGGTTCATTGATAATTTGTGTGAGATTGAGGGCATCAAGCTTAGATTGTAGGATGGCTGGGGTGTTAAGCGTGTTCCAGTTTAGGTCGCCTAGCAAAACGAGCTCTGAAGATAGATGGGGGGCAATCAGTTCACATATGGTGTCCAGAGCACAACTGGGGGCAGAGGGTGGTCTATAGCAGGCGGCAACGGTGAGAGACTTGTTTTAAGAGAGGTGGATTTTTGAAAGTAGAAGTTCAAATTGTTTGGGTACAGACCTGGACAGAACTCTGCTTTGCAGTAGATTGCAACACTGCCCCCTTTGGCAGTTCTATCTTGTCTGAAAATGTTGTAGATAGGGATAAACATTTCAGAATTGTTGGTGGTCTTCCTAAGCCAGGATTCAGACACAGCTAGAACATCCGGGTTGGCAGAGTGTGCTAAAGCAGTGAATAAAACAAACTTAGGGAGGAGGCTTCTAATGTTAACATGCATGAAACCCAGGCTATAACGGTTACAGAAGTCATCAAAAAAGAGCACCTGGGGAATAGGAGTGGAGCTAGGCACTGCAGGGCCTGGATTCACCTCTACATCACCGGAGGAAAAGAGGAGGATAAGGGTATGGCTAAAAGCAATGAGAATTGGTCGTCTAGAACGTCTGGAACAGAGAGTAAAAGGAGGTTTCTGGGGCGATGAAATAGCTTCAAGGTATAATGTACAGACAAAGGTATGGATGTGAATACAGTGGAGGTAAACCTAGGTATTGAGTGATGATGAGAGAGATATTGTCTCTAGAAACATCATTGACACCAGGAGATGTCATCGCATGTGTGGGTGGTAGAACTAATTGGTTGGATAAGGTATAGTGAGCATGACTAGAGGCTCTACAGTGAAATAAGCCAATAAACACGAACCAGAACAGCAATGGACAAGGCATATTGACATTAAGGAGAGGCATGCTTAGTCGAGTGATCAAAAAGGTTCAGTGAGTAGTTTTTTATAAATTTTTATTTTACCTTTATTTAACCAGGCAAGTCAGTTCAGAACAAATTCTTATTTTCAATGATGGCCTAGGAACAGTGGGTCAACTGCCTGTTCAGGGGCAGAACGACAGATTTGCAACCTTCCGGTTACTAGCCCAACGCTCTAACCACTAGGCTACCCTGCCGCCCCTGCAGGGTAGTGAGGTTGGTTGGGGTCACGGCGATTCAGACAGCTAGCCGGGCCATCGGTAGCAAGCTAGCATAGGATGGAGGTCTGTTTTTAGCCACCTCGTGCGTTTCCGTCGGTAGGATTAGTGGGGTTCCGTGTGGTAGAGGGGATCAATCCAATTCGCAAAAAAAATAGATACAGTTATAGAGGCCCAAGAAAAAGAAAAAAATTGTCCGACAGATCTATTCAGATAGCAGCCGATAAGACAGCTAACGATTAGCGGACCCCAGATGGGCGTTCAGGTAACGACGCGACGGAGGAGCCAGCTGGATAACTCCCTCGGGCAGATAACGTCGGTAGTCCAGTTGTGATGTCCCGGTGGGGCAGTAAAACGGGTCCGGATAGGTGATTGTAGCCCAGGAGTGGCTGATGGAACTCTTCAGCTGGCTAGCTCCGGAATAATTGATGTTTGCTCCGGGATCGAAGTAAGCCGATAGTCACATGGATAGCAGCTAGCTAGCTGCGAGATCCAGGTATAAATGTCCAGAGCTTGCGATTCAAATCCGGGAACATGGAGAGAAAAATAGGTCCGGTGTGTTCCGGTCCGAGCCGCTCCGTACAAAACTGGCGATAGATTTTCGAGCTAAAGGATAGCTGATGAACACAAACCGTGGTTAGCTTAATACTAACGATTAGCCAGTAAAGAAGCTAACTAGCTTCTGGCTAGCTTCTGATTAGCTTCTGGTTAGCTTCAGGGTAGCTTCTGGTTAGCTTCTATGGAGGATTACAGATGAGGGAAATAATACTTTCTTTTATTTTTATAAATTGGTGAGGCGGGTTGCAGGAGAGTGTTTTGAAGTTGAGTTCATGGAAAATAAAAAAATATATAAAAAGGTATGCGAAGAAAGTTGTAAATATATATACAGTGCCTTGCGAAAGTATTCGGCCCCCTTGAACTTTGCGACCTTTTGCCACATTTCAGGCTTCAAACATAAAGATATAAAACTGTATTTTTTGTGAAGAATCAACAACAAGTGGGACACAATCATGAAGTGGAACGACATTTATTGGATATTTCAAACTTTTTTAACAAATCAAAAACTGAAAAATTGGGCGTGCAAAATTATTCAGCCCCTTTACTTTCAGTGCAGCAAACTCTCCAGAAGTTCAGTGAGGATCTCTGAATGATCCAATGTTGACCTAAATGACTAATGATGATAAATACAATCCACCGGTGTGTAATCAAGTCTCCGTATAAATGCACCTGCACTGTGATAGTCTCAGAGGTCCGTCAAAAGCGTAGAGAGCATCATGAAGAACAAGGAACACACCAGGCAGGTCCGAGATACTGTTGTGAAGAAGTTTAAAGCCGGATTTGGATACAAAAAGATTTCCCAAGCTTTAAACATCCCAAGGAGCACCGTGCAAGCGATAATATTGAAATGGAAGGAGTATCAGACCACTGCAAATCTACCAAGACCTGGCCGTCCCTCTAAACTTTCAGCTCATACAAGGAGAAGACTGATCAGAGATGCAGCCAAGAGGCCCATGATCACTCTGGATGAACTGCAGAGATCTACAGCTGAGGTGGGAGACTCTGTCCATAGGACAACAATCAGTCGTATATTGCACAAATCTGGCCTTTATGGAAGAGTGGCAAGAAGAAAGCCATTTCTTAAAGATATCCATAAAAAGTGTTGTTTAAAGTTTGCCACAAGCCACCTGGGAGACACACCAAACATGTGGAAGAAGGTGCTCTGGTCAGATGAAACCAAAATTGAGCTTTTTGGCAACAATGCAAAACGTTATGTTTGGCGTAAAAGCAACACAGCTCATCACCCTGAACACACCATCCCCACTGTCAAACATGGTGGTGGCAGCATCATGGTTTGGGCCTGCTTTTCTTCAGCAGGGACAGGGAAGATGGTTAAAATTGATGGGAAGATGGATGGAGCCAAATACAGGACCATTCTGGAAGAAAACCTGATGGAGTCTGCAAAAGACCTGAGACTGGGATGGAGATTTGTCTTCCAACAAGACAATGATCCAAAACATAAAGCTAAATCTACAATGGAATGGTTGAAAAATAAACATATCCAGGTGTTAGAATGGCCAAGTCAAAGTCCAGACCTGAATCCAATCGAGAATCTGTGGAAAGAACTGAAAACTGCTGTTCACAAACGCTCTCCATCCGACTTACAGCTGTAATCGCAGCAAAAGGTAGCGCTACAAAGTATTAACTTAAGGGGGCTGAATAATTTTGCACGCCCAATTTTTACGTTTTTGATTTGTTTAAAAAAGTTTGAAATATCCAATAAATGTCGTTCCACTTCATGATTGTGTCCCACTTGTTGTTGATTCTTCACAAAAAAATACAGTTTTATATCTTTATGTTTGAAGCCTGAAATGTGGCAAAAGGTCGCAAAGTTCAAGGGGGCCGAATACTTTCGCAAGGCACTGTATATATACGGGACACGACAAGACGAGGACAAAAGACGTCTGACTGCTATGCCATCTTGGTGACAGTGTGAGGCTGGTAACTCTAATGAACTTATCCTCTAAAGCAAAGGTAACTCTGGGTCTTCCTTTCCTGTGGCGGTCCACAGGAGAGCCAGTTTCATCATAGCGCTTGATGGTTTTTGCGACTGCAATTGAAGAAACTTTCAAAGTTCTTGAAATGTTCCTCATTGACTGACCTTCATGTCTTAAAGCAATGATGGACTGTCATTTCTCTTTGCTTATTTGAGCTGTTCTTGTCAAATAAATGGACTTGGTCTTTTACCAAATAGGGCTATCTTCTGTATACCACCCCTACCTTGCCACAACACAACTGACTGGCTCAACACATTAAGAAGGAATGAAATTCAACAAATTCAGTTTTAACAAGGCACACCTGTTAACTGAATTGCATTCCAGGTGACTACATCATGAATCTGGATATGAGAATGCCAAGAGCGTGCAAAGCTGTCATCAAGGCAAAGGGTGGCTACTTTGAAGAATCTCAAATATAAAAAGATTTTGTTTGTTTAACACTTCTTTGGTTACAACATGATTCCATATGTGTTATGTCAGAGTTTTGATGTCGTCATTATTATTCTACAATGTAGAAAATAGTAAAGAATAAAGAAAAACCTTGGAATGAGTGGGTGTGTCCAAACTTTTGACTGCTACTATATATATGTATGCTCTTTACTTGTCAGTGTTCCAAATGGGGACCTTATTTGTATCTTGACCTAAACACGCAAATACAATCAGATAGAATTAATTGCAAGCAGTGCACTGGGTTAGTCAGATTTGATTAAATATAACAGAACAGATGAACTGGCGTGACACTCACTCTCATGGGATGGGTTGCCAAAAAGAACTAACTGAAAGCCACACTCCCAGATCTGTTTATGCTGTTCTGTCAATGCTATCACTGTTTTGGTTTACAGCAAAAATACAGTTGAATTGCAGCTGATATTTTGATGCTTCTGTATCCCTGGATATCACCTGCAGGAATAGCCATTTTTGTTAAGCTCATTCCTACCCTGCTCCTGTATTCTTTTCAAACATCGACCAGTAGTATCGACAGTGCCTCTTTCTCTCTCTCTGCCAGAGTCTACCCCCTTATAAGAACCCCAACAATAATTGCTAAAAGCCTATGTAAGCCTGTTGGCTGATTGGCATGTATGAGATGATGGAATTTGCTTTTGGAAAAAAGTTGAGGCTTTTTGACACTGGCTTGAGCGGGTCTTAGCAGAGCATGTGTATATGAGCATCAACAAGCCTTGTTACCATATACCCTTTGAGAATGAATGAACAAATTGTTACTTCACACAAACATATGTACCAGATTAATTTGGGTAGTTTTCTTTGCACATTGGAGGACCCCTGCAAAACCAAGCGTGAGGTAATGGCAATGATGTCATGTGTGCTATCCACATCCTGGTGCTGAACTGTGAAACGTGGGGGACAGTATTTGGCTGCTGAACAATTTGAATCAGCTTGCCTCGTGGAATACTCTTTGATCAAAAACTGATACATTAATGAAATCGTTGCACTAATGAATTCTTTGGAAACTAGAATCTGGTTAAGGGAAAGTTACACACTTTTTTCTGTGAGCGCAATCAACAACCTATTTGTGCATGCCCAACGGAATGAACATTGTGGTGCGGGGAACTGCCATATTGTGTCATCATTTTGACATAAGGTGTAGATACATTTTTGCGGTTGTAAAGCTAATTTCCACTAATTGTACACATTTTGCTAATGAGTGAGAGACTAAGCATTCAATGGGGGCCTGTCATGCCAAATACTGTCCCCCACGCGTCACAATGGGATTCGATCGACTATTAGCGTCCATTGCTATAATCGACGGAGTATTCGAATTTTGGAGATCACAGCCTAAATTGTGTTATTTCTTCGTCGCTCTGCAAACAAGGCTGTTCTGCGACAATTTCTCTGTTAATAAACAAGCTTTGTTTAGCTTGTAACACTGGAAACGTTCATTCAAACTACTTTTTGGGGTACCTCGTCAAATTACAACATGAATCCATGTCTTAAAACGGTGCTACGTTTCAGGAAATGGCAAGAAAACGTGTATTCTGCTTGACACATTAAAGTTACTTACCTTACAGATCACAAAGTAAGCTGATGTCCACTCCATTCAGATGTAAATCCTTTTGATTCAGTCACTGACTGTCCTGGCTGTCATCTTTTTATTAAACCTGCCCTCATCTACACTGAAATAATACCATTTCAGTAGTCCTCTATTATGATTCCCCCCACCTCTCTCTCATTTAATACACTCCCTTGTGGTTGAAATACATATATAATCATCTGGTGTAGGTCCAAGGATACAACAATGAATAACCTGGAACAAATAAATGCCATCAAAGGATACCTTACAGCTTCCAATAATGAACACCTTGTGAAACCCAACCTGTCAATAGATTTTCATACATAACTTGAATCGTTTTTGGTACAGTTGTGTCATGAATTTTTTTCCACTGATTTTCTGTACACTCACATGGCAATCATAGATAAAATACTGAATTCTGGTTTGTGGAATATAGAGGAGGTGGTTGCTGTGTGGGGGGAGGGAGGTTCTGCCTGTCCCTTGTTCTCAACAGGCAGCCAGTCTCGGAAGGGGGACTGCAAAGTCCAGGCACTGCTGCTCTCTTGAGAACAGGAGCAGAGTTAAAGGGAACAAGGTAAGAGACAGACACAAACAAGCAAACACACAGGTTACACTGAGAACATGTCATGGATTGGTGCAGTGTTACAAATGGGAGATTTGTACTTCAACACTTTTGGAAGGTATCAGCATTAGGGAAACTTAAAGTAGCTTCAGGTTGTTTTGAATGCAAATTGTAGCTCTCCACCTGCACCTTGTCCAGTCTCACCTTGATTGAGAACAGGAATAAATACAATTATATTTCCTAGGAAGGTGGTCCTCCAAGGCGTTCTGATCTGGTTCGAACACATCAGGTGGGGTTTCAGTGATCAGAAAGTACGTTATACAAAAAATTGAAAGACTACAGTATATGCAATAACAATTGCATTGTTTACCTCAGTCAACAGCTGCGGCTCTCGTCTGTCCTCGGTGGAGGCCTGGATGCTGCTGTTGTGTGCAAAGAGACTTACCTTCAGGTTGTTCTCCCATCCTTCCTGGTACCAATCACGGGACTTGCCCAAGGTAGTCTTGAGGGTCTGGTTGGTCCATTCACCAAACCCAGAGCAGGGGGTAGGAAAGCGATATCTATTGACAATGTAACATATTGAAATATTTACCATGGAAAAACAAGAAATTGTGAAAAAGAAATATATACATTCCAGCGTTCATGACCTCGGTCACTCAAGGATGACCTTGGGTGTTGATGTCCACCATCGTCTTGGAGGTGGCCTCGCCAGTCTATCATACAAAACTCAAATCAATTTTTGGCTCTTCTTTCCCTTACTGACCCTAATGGGTATTGCTTCCACCCACTTGGTAAAGTGATGGCCTTCAGTTCAATACCATGATCATGGTGATGAAATTATACTAGCTAGCTGTGCATGGAGGGAGTAAACACGTCATGCTGAGCATCATGGGATTCCATATTAAATGCATTTCTAAAACCCTTTTTACATCAGAAGATTTCACAAAGTGCTTTTTATTTTTTTTTATATTTAACTAGGCAAGTCCGTTAAGAATAAATTCTTATTTTCAATGACGGCCTAGGAACAGTGGGTTTAAATGCCTGTTCAGGGGCAGAACGACAGATTTGTACCTTGTCAGCTCGGGGATTTGAACTTGCAACCTTTCGGTTACTAGTCCAACACTCTAGGCTACCCTAGTGGTTAGAGAAACCCAGCCTAGAACCCCAAACAGCAAGCAATGCAGATGTTGAAGCATGATTGTCTAGGAAAAAAACTCCCTAGAAAGGCAGGAACCTAGAGAGTACATGAGGGTGGCCAGTTCTCTTCTGGCTGTGCGGGTGGAGATTAGAGTACATGGCCATTAAGTTCAGATCGTTCAAGCTGTTATTATTTGACCAGCATTATTTATTATATATTTTTCATATTATTATTAATTATTTGACCAACGTTATTTGAAACGTCAGTGGGCTTTTCATAGCCGAGCATCAAGGTCGAGAGAGAGAGTCGAAAACAGCACGTCCGATGAACAGGTTCCATAGCTGCAGGCAGAACAGTTGAAACCAGTCTAATACAGTTGGCTCTAATAAGTACTCACGTCTAAACCCAGCGAGAGTTTGGAAACACAAAGCTACATTCTGAGATTCTAAAAACCAAAACGACTGCCCCACAGGGAACGGATGGGGTAGGGAAATGTAACACTAATATTCACAGACAGCGCTCTGACATCCACATGAAAGTTTTCCATTTATTTTAAAGCTATATACACAGACTGTTCGTTTACGTTAATGTGTGGGAGTAAGACAACTTTTTGGGTCCTAAGAGAATTCTATTCTTCAAGAAACAATGGATCAATAATGTCAATGAATTCAAATGCCCACTGAACAGACACCAGACTGCATCTTCAAGAAACAAAGTGAATCAATTATGGTAATATCATTGATGTTTAATAACGATTCATGAGTTTAAATACGTATATCCGTTTTGACAACAAGCCACAATAATTACACAACAATTACACAACATGTATGTATTACAAGTCAAACATATTGTACATAAACAAATAGCTTCAAAGTAATTCACTATAACATGAAACATTTGCAGTTAGGATGCTGACACCAGAGTAGCATTTTGGTTTCAATTGAGAGTTTGAAGGATTAAACAGGTTCTTATGGAGCACACGGAGGGATAGCTCTTTCCACATGATTCATCGTTCCAGCGTTTTCATCGGCTCGAACAATGAATTGCGTCACGCAGCATGGTTAAAACAAACAAAAAATAGGAGTCACTTATTTGTTATGTCGCAAAGGATGGGTCACCAGGATTCCAGATTTAAACTCCATACAAACTTCTAACATGGCCAGACCAATATGGAAATAGTACCAGCTTCATCTGGAATGCTGTTCCAATCGTCTTGAAGGAGTTCCCACATATGCTGAGTACTTTTTGGCTGTTTTCCTTCACTCTGTGTCCAACTCATCCAAAACCATGTCAATTGGGTTGAGGTCGGGGATTGGGAAGCCAGGTCATCTGATGGCAGCACTCAATCACTCTCCTTTTTGATCAAATAGACCTTACACAGCATTGA